>NC_050576.1:345269305-345361805 GCF_011100635.1 Trichosurus vulpecula | reverse complement strand
TAGCCCTTCGGACATAGTGTCAAATTGCTCTCCAGAATGGCTGATTCAGTTCACAACTCCACCAGCAATGTAACAGTGTTTCAATTTTCCAACATCCTCTCCAGCATTTATCGTTTTCCTGTTTTGTCATTTTAGACAATCTGACAGGAGAGATGCGGTACCTAAGAGTTGTTTTGACTTGCACTTCTTTTATCAGTAGTGATTTTGAACATTTTTTCATATGCCTATAGATATCTTTAATTTCTTCCTTTGTAAACTGCCTGTTCATATCCTTTGACCACTTTATAATTGGGGAATGACTTGTATTCCTATATATTTGGCTCAATTCCCTGTATATTTTAGATATGATGCCTTTATCAGAGACACTAGTTGTAAAGATTTTCTCCCAATTTTATGCTTCCTTTCTAATTTTTGTTGCATTGGCTTTGTTTATACTAAAACATTTTGATTTAACATAATCAACATTATCCATTTTGCATTTTGTAATGCTCTCTATCTCTTGTTGAGTCATGAGTTATTTGCTTTTCCATAAATCTGGTAAGTAAACTATTCCTTGCTCTCCCAAATTGCTTATAGTATCAGCCCTTATTCCTAAATCACGAATCCATTTTTACTTTATTTTGGTATATGGTGTAAGATATTGATCTCTGCTCAGTTTCTGCCCTACCATTTTCCAATTTTCCCAAGAGTTTTTGTGAAATAGTGAATTCTTAGCCCAGATACTGTATTCTTTGGGTTTATCAAAGAGTAGATTGCTAGTCATTGAGTACTGTGTCTTGTGTACCTATCCTATTCCACTGATCCATGGTTCTGTTTCTTAGCCAGTACCAGGTAGTATTAATGACTGCTGCTCTATAGTACAGTTTAATATCTGGTATGGCTAGGCCACCTTCCCTAGCATTTCTTTTCATTAAGACCCTAGATATTCTAGACCAATTGTACTTCCAGATGAATTTTGTGATTATTTTATCCAGCTCTGTAAAATAATTTGTTGGTAGTTAGATTAGTATGGCACTGAATAAATACATTAATTTAGGTTAAATCATCATTTTTATTATATTAGCTCAGTCTAACCATGAGCAACTGATATTTTTCTGCTTATTTCGATCTGACTTTATTCTTCTGAAAAGTGTTTCATAATTATGTCATATAGGCCCTGGGTTTGTCTTGGCAGATAGACTCCCAAACATTTTGGAGTGTCTACAGTAACTTTGAATGGAATTTCTCTTTCTATCTCTTGCTGTTGGTCTGTGTTAGAAATGTATAGGAATGCCAAGGATTTATGTGGGCTTATTTTACATCCTGCAACTTTGCTAAAGTTGTTTATTATTTCAAGTAGTTTTTTACTTGATTCTCTAGGATTCTCTAAGTAAATCATCATATCATCTGCAAAAAGTGATGGTTTCATTTCTTCTTTGCCTATTCTAATTCCTTCAATTTCTTTTTCTTCTCTTATTGCTACAGCTAATATTTCTAGAACCAAATTGAATAGTAGAGGTGATAATAGCATCCTTGTTTCACCCCTGATCTTATTGGGAATGCATCTAATTTATCCCCACTACAAATAATGCTCATTGATGGTTTTAGGTAAACATTATTTATAATTTTAAGGAAGGCTCCCTTTATTTCTATGCTTTCTAGTATTTCTAATAGGAATGGGTGTTGCATTTTGTCAAAGGCTTTTCTGCATCTATTGAGATGATCATATGGTTTCTGCTAGTTTTATTGTTGATATGATCAACCATGTTGATAGTTTTCCTAATATTGAACCAGTCTTGCATTTCTGTAATAAATGCTATCTGGGCATAGTGTATTATTCTCATGATAAGTTGCTGCAATATTTTTGCTAATATTTTATTTAAAATTTTTGCATCAATATTAATCAGGGAAATGGGTCTATAATTTTCTTTCTCTGCTTTGACTCTTCCTGGTTTGGGTATTAGTACCATATTTGTGTGACAAAAAGAATTTGGTAGGACTCGTTATTCACCTATTTTTCCAAATAGTCTATAAAGTATAGGAAATAATTGTTCTTTAAATTTTTGTTAAAATTCACATGTAAAACCATCTGGCCCTGCAGATTTTTTCCTAGGGAGTTCATTGATGGCTTGCTCAATTTCTTTTTCTGAGATGGGGTTTTTTAGGAATTTTATTTTCTCTTCTGTTAAGCTGGGCAATTTATATTTTTTGTAGCTATTCATCCATATCCCTAAGGTTGTCAAACGTGTGGCCCTACAATTGGGCAAAATAATTCCTAATTATTGTTTTAATTACCTCTACTTTGGAGGTGAAGTCACCCTTTTCATTTTTGATACTGGTAATTTGATTTTCTTCTTTCTTTTTTAAAGCAAATTGATCAAAGTTTTATCAATTTTATTTTTTTTTCATAAAACCAGCTCTTGGTTTTATTTATTAATTCAATAGTTTACTTGATTTCAATTTTATTAATCTCTCCTTTGATTTTCAGTACTTACAATTTTGTATTTATTGGGGATTTTCAATTTGTTCTTTTTCTAACTTTTTCAGTTGCATGCCCAATTCATTGATCTCCTTTCTCTCTATTTTATTCACGTAAGCATTTAGAGATACAAGACTTCCCCTATGAACTGCTTTTGGTTCATCCCATAAGTTTTAGTATGTTTTATCGTTATTGTCATTCTCTTGATTGAAGTTATTAATTGTGTCTATGATTTGTTCTTTGGCCCACTTACTATTTAGAATTAAATTATTTAGTTTCCAATTAATTTTTTGCTTATTTTTCCCTGATACTTTATTACAAATAATTTTTATTGCATCATGATCTGAAAAGGATGTTTTGACTACTTCTGCCTCTCTGCACTGGATTGTGCGGTTTTTAAGCCCTAGTACATGGTCAATTTTTGAGTATGTGCCATGTACCACTGAGAAAAAAGTATATTCCTTTTGATCCCCATTTAGTTTTCTCCACAGGTCTATCACATCTACATTTTCTAAAATTCTGTTCACCTCCTTAACTTCTTTCTTGTTTATTTTGAGGTTGGATTTATGAAGTTCAGAAAGGGGGAGGTTGAGATGTCTCATTATTATGGTTTTGCTCTCTATCTTTTCCTGTAACTCCCTTAACCTCTCCTCTAAGAATCTGCATGCCAAACCACTTCGGGCATATATGTTGAACAATGATATTGCTTCATTGTTTATGGTGCCTTTCAGCAGGATGTAGTGTCCTTCCTTTTCTCTTTTAATTAGATCAGTCTTTGCTTTTGCTTGTCTGAGATCAGGATTGCTACCCCTGCTTTTCTTACTTTAGCTGAAGCACAATATATTCTACTCCAGCCTTTTACCTTTACCTTTACCCTGTGTGTATCCCCCTGTTTCAAATGTGTTTCTTGTAAACAGCATATTGTAGGATTGTGGTTTCTAATCCATTCTGTTATCCATTTTTGTTTTATGGGAGAATTCATCCCATTCACATTCACAGTTATGATTACTAACTTTGTCTTTTTCTCCATCCTATTTCTCCTGTTTATGCTTTTATTTCTCCCTTTGCAGTTCCACTCCTCAAGAAAGTTTTGCTTTTGACCACCACCTTCCTCAGTTTACCCTCCCTCTTGATTCCCCTCTGTTATCTTCCCTTTTTCCACTTGCTACTTCTTCCCTCCCTTCTGACCACCCGTCTCCCTTTTTTCCACCTTTCCCCTCCTACTGCCTGTAGGACAAGTTAGATTTCTATACTTATCAGTGTATGCTATTCCCTTCTTGTGCCAAATCTGATGAGAGTAAAGCTGAGATACTGCTCTTCTACCTCCCTTCTTCCTCTCTACTACAATATGTTTTTGTGTCTCTTCATGTGAGGTAATTTACCCTTTTCTGCTACCTCCTTATTTCTTTTCCTGGAACCATCCCTTTATATCTCTATGATTATAATTTTTATCATTATATTGGTTATTTTATACTGACATCCACAGTCTATGAATATCCCTTTCCATTGTCATAATAAGTATATTATTCTCAAGATTGACATATATATATACATATATATATCAAACATACATAAATCAAAATAATCCTATATAAGAATGTAATTAATTAGCCTCATTGATTAACTAAGGTTTTTTCCCCCCATTTACCTTTTTATGTCTCTCTTGAGTTTTGTATTTGGAGATCCAATTTTCCATTGAGCTCTGGCTTATTCATCAGGAAGGTGTGGAATTCCCTTATTTCATTGAATGCCTATCTCCTTGCCTGGAAAATTATGTCAATTTTGCTGGGTAGTTGATCCTTGGTTGTACTCCAAGCTCCTTTGCCTTTTGGAATATCGTATTCCATTTGCTCTTGTCATTTGATGTAGAAGCTGAAAGATCCTGCATGATCCTGACTATATTTCCATGATATTTAAATTGTTTCTTTCTACCTGCTTGCAATATTTTCTCCTTGACCTGGTAGTTCTGGAATTTGGCTATAATAGTTCTTGCAGTTTTCAATTTGGGATCTTTTTACTGGGGTGATTGATGGATTCTTTGGATGACAGTTTTAAACTCTGGTTCTAGGACCTCCAGGCAATTTTCTTTAAGGATGTCATGGAAGATACTCTAAGGCTCTTTTTTTCATCATAGTTTTCAGGTAGACCAATAATTCTTACATTGTCTCTCCTGGATCTATTTTCTAGGTCAGTTGTTTTTCCAATCAGGTATTTCACATTTTCTTCTATTTTTTTTCATTTTTTCAAATTTTGTTTGACTGATTCTTGATGTCTCATAGAGTCATTCATTTCTACTTGCACAATTCTAATTTTTAATGTTTTGTTTTCTTCCTTTGTCTTCTCTATCTCCTTTTCCATTTGGTTGATTTTACTTTTTATTGAGACATTTTCTCCATTTATATTCTGATTTTCCTTAACTAATTCCCCTATTTTACCTTTTAAAGATTTGTTTTCCTCAATGATATTTTTTTCCTTTTTCTCCATTTTTTTTTAACTCCCTAATTTGATTTCTAAAGTCCTTCTTGATTTCTTCCAGGAATGCTTTTTGGTCTGAAGACCAGTTCACTTTCCCTTTCATGTGTGGGTGTAGTGTTCATGCTGTCTTCTTCCGAATTTGTATTTTGGTCTTCCCTGTCTCCATAATATGAATCAATAGTCTTTGAAAGCTTCTTACAATTCTTTTTCATGGTGCTTTTCTTCCCCTTCTCATTTCTGAAGTGGATCTCTGTTTCTGAGGCTCAGTGGACTCTGTCCCAAATTTCTTGTGTTGGAATCTAGCTTTATGTGCTAAGGCCTCTGGTTTCATGAGGTGTGGGGGAGGGGTGGTCTTCTCGAAGGGAGTCTCCTCTTCCCCAGGACTTCTCTACTGCAGGGGTGGTCTCAGCACATCTGTGTTGGTGTCTGCCACTTCCCCTGGCTGTGCAAAGCCAAGGCTGGGGTCCTGGCATTGACATTAGTTAGCTCCACCTCCTGGGGCTCAGTTACTCTCATTGTTCTGCTAAGGTGAGGGCTGCTGGGACACCTCTCTTCCTGCACTAGTCTCCTTCTGCAACCACAGGAAGGGCCCTCTCCCCCACTTCTTTCACTACTGAAGTCCCCCTTCTGGCTCCTCTGTTTCTCCTGTTGTTTTATTCTCTGAGTTCATTCAAGGGAAGGATGTGAGCTATTTTACCTGCACATCCTGGCTACTGGGAGTCCAAGAAGGTGAGTTTCAAACCTTTAGACTGTGGGTTGGATGCCTCTGGGCTAGCTGCTCCCATAGCTACAGGCTCTGCACTCCCACATACTCCCATCATGGGCTGAGAGGGCTGGGGCTCGATCGCAGCGGTAGCTGGTACTTCTGCCCTGGACCTGTTCCTGCTTAGGTGTTTCCCTCACCCAGCACTCTCCCAGACCAGCAGGCTCGCCGGATTCCTCTGCTGGAAACCAGTTGGTTTGGTCTGGTGCCCTTGTGTTTGCCAGGGGTTGGAGGCCTCTAGGCTACCTGCTTCCCAAGTCGTAGGCTCTGCACTCCGACAGACTCCTGTCCTGGTCTGGGAGGCCTGGGGCTCGATCATGGCTGTCTCCAATAATCCTTAAATCATCCCCTCATTGATTTATTTTCCAGATCAGTTGTTTCTTTTCTTTTTCCCCATGAGGCATTTCACACTTTCTCCAAATGTTCCCCTCCAAAAGAAGTCTAATTGATTTCTAGGTCAACAGAGCAAAAGATTGGAGTGAGACATTTTATTTTTCCAGTCAAAGACAACTTAGATAAGAGGTCTGTGACAAATGAGTGAGGGCTGGCCCAGAATACACACTGTAGCAACATCAGTATTAGGTTTTTGGGATTTCTGCAACTACAGTAATGGCAACTTCAGGAAATCTCAGGCAAGAAATTGTAAGGACGTCAGTCGACAACTCATAAAGAGATTAAAGATTCCTTGAGCTGACACTGAGTGTAGGTCTGTGCTGCATTGCCCATATGCAGTTACAAGTTGCAGTTCTAGGTCAGAGAGGAGTAGCAGGCCTTACCTCAGCAAACCAGAGGGAGATCCTGAGCTTCAGTGTGGTGGAGCAAGCAAAGGTCAATGCCAGAAATTTCCACATGCTTTAAGATAGCCAGGAAAACTGGCAGACCCCAGCTCCAAGAATTACCATGCACTCCATCTTAGCTCCAGGGAGACAGCAGTCCTCCAGCAGCTGGACCTCCATGTGCTTCAGTATAGTCCCAGGGAAATGCAGAAACACCCCACCAGGCTTTAGCACACCCAGACACCACAATTGGGACCATGAATCACTTACTCAGAAAAGTTAAGCATAATACATCAAGGGAAAAATAGCCATTCAACAAAACAGAAGGTTTCAAGCTTTCATAAGGAGAAGAGCAGAACTAAACCAAAAATTTGACCCAAGAGAAGTGTAAGCAGGTAAAAAGGGGAAAAAAAAAATAAAGTAAGGGATTCAATAGAGATAAACTATTTACATCCCTAAATGGGAAGATAATATCTGTAATTCTTAAAAATTGAATCACTCATAGTACAACTATAAGGAATATGCATAGACAGAGGATACAGCATAAGGTGAATTTGAGGAAATGATATAAAAATTAAGGGATGACAAAGAGGATTAGAATAGGTGCAAAAAGAAGGGAGAGGTAGAATGGGGCAAATTATTTCAGATGAAGAGGCACTAAAGACTTATTACATTGGAGGGGAAGATGGGAGGATGGGCTATGAACATTGCTCAAACCTTACTCTCATAACTATTGGATGAAAGAGGTAATAATATATAAATTCAGATGAATATAGAAATCTATCTTACCCCACCAGGAAATAGGAGGGA
Organism: Trichosurus vulpecula; assembly: GCF_011100635.1. NCBI lineage: Eukaryota > Metazoa > Chordata > Mammalia > Diprotodontia > Phalangeridae > Trichosurus > Trichosurus vulpecula. Next base: position 345,354,523 of record NC_050576.1, on the reverse strand, counting down.
AGGAAATCAAGTAAGGTGGGGGACTGGGTACTGACAGAGGGGAAGGCAGATCAGGAGAGGTGGTAAACAAAAGGAAAATACTGATGAGGAGGGAAAGGGTGAAAGGAGAGAGGACAAACAGGATGAAGTATATGATGGGAGGAAATACACAACTAGCAATTAAAACTATGGGTGTGAATGGGATGAACTCTCCTATAAAAGGGAATCAGATAACAGAGTGGATTAAAAACCACATCCTACAAGACACAGCCTGAGGCAGATAGACACACACAAACTAAAGGTAAGGGACTGGAGCAGAACCTATTATGCTTCAGCTGAAGTAAAAAAAAAAAATCAGGGGTAGCAATCATGATCTCAGACAAAGTAAAAGCAAAATAGACCTAATTAAAAAAAGATAAGGAAGGAAATTACATATTGCTGAAAGATACCATAGACAATGAAGCAATATCAATACCAATATCAATACCAATATCAATCAAAACATATATGCACCAAAAGGTATAGCACCCAAATTCTTAAAGAAGTTAAGTGAGTTACAGGAGTAAATAGACAATGAAACTATAGTAGTGGGGGACCTCAACTGTGCCATCTCAGAACTTGATAAATCCAATGAAAAATAAATAAGAAAGCATTAAGGAAGTAAATGGAATATTAGAAAAGTTAGATATGTTACACTTTTGGCATGATTTAGACATAAAGGCTGACACCATAGGCAAATTATAATAACAAGGAATAGTCTTCCTGTTAGATCTCTGAGTATGAGGAAGATTTCATGACCAAACAAGTGGTATAGAGCATTACAAAACATGAAATAGAAAATTTTGATTATAGTAAATTGAAAATCTTTTATACAAACAAAATCAATTCAAGTAAGATTGAAAGCAGAAAGCTAGGAAACAATATTTTAAGCAAATATCTCTGATAATGGCCTAGTTTTCAAATATATAGAGAGCTGAGTCAAATTTACAAGAATACAAATCATTTCATAATTGATAAATGGTTAAAGGATATGAACAAACAGTTTTCAGTTGAAGAAATCAAAGCCATCTATTAGGCATATGAAGAAATGCTCTCAATCACTTTAGATTAGAGAAATGAAAATTAAAACATCTCTGAGGTACCATCTCAAACCTATCAGATTGGCTAATATGGCAGAAAAGGAAAATGGTAAATGTTGGAGAGAATGTGGGAAAATCAGGAAACTAATGTACTCTTGTTGCATTTGTGAATTGACCCAACCATTCTGGAAAGTAATTTGGACCTATGCCCACAGGGCAACCAAATAGTGCATATCCTTTGATCCAGTAATACCACTACTAAGTCTGTATCCCAAAGCAATCATAAAAAAGGGAAAAGAACTACATGTGCAAAACCACTTATGGCAATCCTTTCTGTGGTAGCAAAATATTGGAAATTGTTAGGAGATGCCTACCAATTGGGAATGTCTGAACAAGCTGTGTTATATGAATATAATGGAATAATATGTAATAAGAAATGATGAGCAAGCAGAGTTCAAAAGAAATATGGAAAAAAATAGTATGGACTGATGCAAATTGAAAAGACCAGAAGCAAGCAAATTTTGTACACATTACCAGCAAAATTGTGATCAACAACAAAATGATCCAAGACAAATACAAACGACTGATGAAGGAAAATGCTATCCATATCCAGATAAAGAACGAGTGTACTCAATGTAGATTGATGCATATATTTTTTTACTTACTTTATTCTTTCTCATTTTTTCTTTTGATCTGTTTCTTCTATCACAATAGTGACTAATATTAAAATATTTTTACATGATAGTACATTTATAAACTGTATCAAATTGCATACCATTTTAAGAAGAGGGAAGGGGAGAGAGAAGGTGGAGGAATTTTTGGAACTCGACATCTTGTAAAAATGTGAATATTTTCTTGCATGTAACTGAGGAAAAAATAAAATACTATTTAAAAAATATATATTTCCACCCTACTCCTTAACACATTCTACAGGGTTCCCTTCCCCTAGGAGTCCCTTGGTCCTGCTCCTGTTGAATTTCAGTCCCTTAGAATATTCATATTTTTAACTGCAATAGTCTATTACAAGACAGGAGTAGCAATCACTTCCACATAGTATTGTATATGGCTTTAGTTTAGTTCTTAGTCAAAGATCTCTTTATATGCCAGAGAAAATGGTTTCATAGAAGCAGATAAGAAATCAAAGATTTAGAAGGAGCTTCAAGTAACTTAGCTATTGAAACTTTCTTATTTATTTTTTAAAAGAATCTTCACATTTACTAGCTGTGTGACCTTGAGCAAGTCACTTAACCCCAATTGCCTTGTGTTCCCCCCTCCAAAAACAAGAGAATCTAGCAAGCTATAAAATATTTTATACATGTATGGTCTTATTCTGGACACAAGTCTACATATTATTCAAACTTAACTTTTACAAACATATTACATAGATCTCACCTTGGAATATTCTCTTAGACATAAAGTCATCAAAAAAGAGAAAATAGTTGCTTTTAAAGTGAACCATAGAGCTGGTAAGCACGGACTAGAGTGAGCTCCGTACCCGAGTCCCTCCAAAAACCTATAAAAAATGGCTCTGAACCAATTCTAGAATGGCAGAACCCACAGAACAGCAGAGGGAAGCAGGGCTCCAGCCCAGGACAGCCTGGATGGTCTCTGGGTGAGGTCTATTCCACACGGAGCTGGGAGCTGGGAACGGAGTGGAGCAGAGACCAGCCTGAGCGGCATGGACGATCCAGACCAGAAGCCGGGCGGAGGGGGCCCAAGCGCCCTGAATATGTGAGCTGCGGCAGTCACCAGGCCCCTTGACCCACAAACACCAAAGACTGCAGAGAAGGTTAGTGGGAAAAGCTGTGGGAGTGGAAGGAGTTCGCTGTTTGGCTTCCAGCCCCAGGGGCAGCGGAGGTGGGGCAGCTACAGCTGTTGTTACTTCCGGCTCCAGGCCCACCTGGTGGGAGGAATTAAGTGGCGGATCAGAGCAGGAGTGCAACAGACTGCTGAAGATCTAAGTCCAGTCTGGACTGGGGGTCCTTGGGGAAGGAGGAGTGCGGCTCTGACAGAGCTGGCACCTCCCCCCCAAACGTAGAACATAGAACTCGTTAGTCTACAAGCAGTCATACCCCACTGAAAAACTCAAGGGTCAAGTTAGTTGGTTGGGAATATGGCCAGGCAGCGAAAACGCACCCAGATTCAGTCTCAGACTTTGGATTCTTTCTTTGGTGACAAAGAAGACCAAAACATACAGCCTAAAGAAGACAACAAAGTCATAGAGCCTACAACCAAAGCCTCCAAGAAAAACATGAACTGGCCCCAGGACATAGAAGAACTCAAAAAGGATTTGGAAAAGCAAGTTAGAGAAGTAGAGGAAAAATTGGGAAGAGAAATGAGAAGGATGCAAGAAAACCATGAAAAACAAGTCAATGACTTGCTAAAGGAGACCCAAAAAAATACTGAAAAATACACTGAAGAAAACAACACCTTAAAAAACAGACTAACTCAAATGGCAAAAGAGCTCCAAAAAGCCAATGAGGAGAAGAATGCCTTGAAAGGCAGAATTAGCCAAATGGAAAAGGAGGTCCAAAAGACCACTGAAGAAAATACTACTTTAAAAATTAGATTGGAGCAAGTGGAAGCTAGTGACTTTATGAGAAATCAGGATATTATAAAACAGAACCAAAGGAATGCAAAAATGGAAGACAATGTGAAATATCTCCTTGGAAAAACCACTGACCTGGAAAATAGATCCAGGACAGATAATTTAAAAATTATTGGACTACCTGAAAGCCATGATCAAAAAAAAGAGCCTAGATGCCATCTTTCAGGAAATTATCAAGGAGAACTGCCCTGATATTCTAGAGCCACAGGGCAAAATAGAAATTGAAAGAATCCATCGATCGCCTCCTCACATAGATCCCAAAAAGAAATCTCCTAGGAATATTGTTGCCAAATTCCAGAGCTCCCAGATCAAGGAGAAAATACTGCAAGCAGCCAGAAAGAAACAATTTGAGTATTGTGGAACCCCAATCAGAATAATCCAAGATCTGGCAGCTTCTACATTAAGAGATCGAAGGGCTTGGGATGCGATATTCCGAAGGTCAATGGAGCTAGGATTAAAACCTAGAATCACCTACCCAGCAAAACTGAGTATCATGTTCCAAGGCAAAATATGGATTTTCAATAAAATAGAGGACTTTCAAGCTTTCTCAGTGAAAAGACCAGAACTGAATAGAAAATTTGACTTTCAAACACAAGAATCAAGAGAAGCATGAAAAGGTAATCAAGAAATGGAAGTTGCAAGGGACTTACTAAAGTTGAACTGTTTTGTTTACATTCCTACGTGGAAAGATGATGTGTATGATTCATGAGACCTCAGTATTAGGGTAGTTGAAGGGAATATGCATATATATATGTATATGTTTATGTATATATATAAGTGAATGTGTATGTATATATCTATGTGTATATGTATGTATGTGTATGTATGTGTATATATATATATATGTGTTTATATATATATATATATATATATATATATATATATATATGTGTGTAAAAGAGAGAGAGCAGACACAGGGTGAGTTGAAGATGAAGGGAAGATATCTAAAAGAAATAAAATGAAATTAAGGGATGAGAGAGTAACATACTGAGAGAGGGAGATAGGGAGAGATAGAATGGGGTGGATTATCTGGCATAAAGGTGGCAAGAGGAAGCAGTTCTATGGGAGGAGGGGAGAGGGCAGGTGAGGGGGGAATGAGTGAACCTTGCTCTCATCAGATTTGGCCTGAGGGGGAATACCATACATACTCAGTTGGGTATCTTACCCCACAGGAAAGAAGAGGGAGGAAGTTAAAAAAAAAATAAAAGGCAGGGGGATGATGCAGGGGAGGGCAGATGGGGGTGCAGGTAATCAAAACAAACACTTTGGAAAGGGGACAGGGTCAAGGGAGAAAATTCAATAAAGCGGGATGGGTTGGGAAGGAGCAAAATGTAGTTAGCCTTTCACAACATGAGTATTGTGGAAGGGTTATACATAATAATACATGTGTGGCCTAGGTTGAATTGCTCAACTTCTTAGGGAGGGTGGATGGGAAGGGAAGAGGGAAGAGAATTTGGAACTCAAAGTTTTAAAATCAGATGTTCAAAAACAAAAAAAGTTTTTGTATGCAACTAAAAAATAAGATACACAGGCAATGGGGCGTAGAAATTTATCTTGCCCTACAAGAAAGGAAGGGAAAAGGGGATGAGAGGGGAGGGGGGTGATAGAGGGGAGGGCTGACTGGGGAACAGGGCAACCAGAATATAAGCCATCTTGGAGTTGGGGGGGAGGGTAGAAATGGGGAGAAAATTTGTAATTCAAACTGTTGTGAAAATCAATGCTGAAAACCAAATATGTTAAATAAATAAATTGCATTTAAAAAAAAATAAAAAAAAACAGAAAAAAAAGAAAGAAAAAAGAAAAAAAAAGAAAAAAAATAAAGTGAACCATAGACTACAGATAAATTAACAAGGGTCCTCCAAACAAAAAATGGATCATGAGTATTTTGAAGACAATTGGGCAAAATCTACTAAATTTTAAATCAAATCTTCCAGAGAACCCTGCCTTCAGAAAGAAAAAGGAAGAATACTTCATAATTTTTTGATTAATCACTTTAAACCCAACAGATTTAGGTTTTTTCGGTAATAGGTCTTGCTCATTATTTATGTCAAAATGGAACTCAAGGGATACCACCACCCGAATGCTCCAGAGACATTTTGCATGTAGAAGAAATGACCTTTTAAATAATGTATTACTGCTTGTAGCTACCTGTAATGGGTAAAATTATTGAAAAAATGCTAAATGTAGAGCAGCCTTTAGGTGCCACAAAAAGGAAAAAAAATATCAGATGCACTTAATAAAAACCTAAAGAGATTCAAAACTTCATACTGTTATAAAATCATAGCCCTTCACATAATTCTACCAAGAACTTTTAAAATATTTACATGGGAACATTCCTGAAGGTACAAGAAGTCCTTTGTTTGTTTGGTTTTTTTTGAGAGTGGCATGTTAACAACTCTCTAATCATTGTGATCTTTGCTCTGATTATCAAAGAGCTTAGAAACAATCTCAAAGGATTGTACATTAAACACCATAATGCTGGTTTATCAACTTCTAGCCAATAAGCATCATGCTTGGAAACTCAAGGGAGGAACATTGAAGACCTTATTTGTCTGGATTGATTAAATGCTTGAAGCTCACCTTTGCTTTGTTTTGTTTTTACAGTTTTGGTTACCATGGTGATAGAATACTGCTCCATGGTTGCATGTGTACCAGCCTAAAGACATATTACAGCATAAGAGAACTGTCACACCATCAATGTTGCTGTAGCTTTCTTTCCAAGCAAACTTTATGCTCACTGTGGTAATACTCCTGGTTGCTTCCTTTAAGTAAATGAAAACATATCCATACTCATCTACATATCATCAAAATATCTGAATAATCAATATGAACCTCAATAGACAGGCAAGGTTTTCAAAAATTAATGTTTAAGCACCAATAAGTTATAAGGCATCATACCAACCACAAACTAACCACTAGGAAGTATATGAATTGCAACCTGTCACTCCACCAAATTAGGTTAAGTTGTAAGTTGTTGTAGATATTCTTGCTTAAAATTAAGACTCCTGCTTCCTTAGCCAGCGAGTACAATTTTAGTCATATAATTAAATGAGTGGTCAATAAGATAATTGTATATTCCTGTTCTTAAATGGTAAACTTTTCAAATGGATATTATTTTATCAAAAGATGTTAATTTTTCTTGGTCCTCCTAGACAAATTTAGCTTCTTTTCTAGTCAAGTTGCATGGTGAATATCTTATATAATTCTTATGTCAGAGCTTCCAATCTCTACTTGTCTAAATAAAATTTCTGGATTACTCAGTTTTCTAGTTCATTAATTTCATTTAGACTGACCCTGAGAGTGTTAGAAACCAGCCCTATCTGAAAGATAGATAACAAACACAAAGATGACTTCTGAAACTTCAGAAAGATAAATCCCTTTCTTTCAACATCCCCAATTTTTTTTTGTTATCAGATCTACTTCTAAAATCTTATGCTATAACCATGACTAATGGGAAACCAGAAAGTAGAAAAGCAAGGTTTTGCTCTTCTCTGCATTACTCCCACCTCTCATTAGCTTCTAATTGGTGGTAGTCACTTTTCAGGGCCTTGTTTAGTGTTCATCAGAAAAATAAAAACTCAGTGTAGCTCTCTGCATGATTATACTTTTGCTTCCTGTGACCAAATTAGTGTCACTTTCATAGCTCCACCACCGCCAAACCTTAGTTCCTTTTCTGGTCTCAGTGTTTTGTTTTGTTTTTCCTATATTACCACAGAGAGTACTCATCACTCTCTGCTAGATAAAAGGTCTCAAGGATCTAACTTTTGTGGAAGATATTAATCACAAAATTTCCAAGCCAAAAGTACATGTTGGGACAGAGCCAAGATGGTGGCTGGAAACCAGGGACTTGCTGAAACTCCCCTTCCCCCCCAGGTTCCCTCCAAACACCTAAAAAATGACTCTGAACAAATTTTAGAGCAGCAGAATCCATGAAATAGCAAAGGGAAGTAGGGCTCCAGCCCAGGAAAGCCTGGATGGTCTCTGTGAAGGGTATATCACACAGAGCTGGGAGCAGAGTGGAGCAGAGCCCAGCATGGGTTACACCAGGACCAACCAGACCAGGAGCCAGGCGGAACATGCATAGTGCCCTTAATTAGTGAGCTGCAGCAGTTACCAGACTTCTCAACTGACAAATGCCAAAGACAACAGAGAAGGTTAGTGGGAAAAGCTGCTGGGACAGAGTGAAAGGAGTTCACAGTCAGCTACTGCCCCAGGGGCAGCAGAGGTGGTGCAGCTCTGAGGCTGCTTCCAGAGCTACAGCTGCAGTTGTCTCCAGTACCAGGCCCACCTGGTGGGAGGAATTAAGCAGCAGATTAGAGTGGGAATGCAAAGCCTGCTTTGCCCTGCCTGGATCTGGGCTGAAATCCTGGTTGGCAGTTCTTGGGGGAGGAGGAGTGCTGGTGTGGCAGAGCCTGCTGTATAGAAGTAGCCTGAAAATAGCAGTGCAGCCTCTCAAGCTTGGGACAAAATACTCTCTACTCTACAAGCAGTAGTACCCCGACAAAAAAGCTCAAGGATCAAGTAGTTGGCTGGGAACATGAACAGGCAGCAAATATAGTTTCAGATTCAAACTCAGAATTTGGAATCTTTTTTTGGTGACAAAAAAGACCAAAACATACAGCCAGAAGATGTCGACAAAGTCAAAGAGCCTATGTCAAAAGCCTCCAAGAAAAACATGAATTGGTCTCAGGCCATGGAAGAGCTCAAAAAGGGTTTGGAAAATCAGAGAAGTAGAGGAAAAATTGGGAATAGAAATGAAAGGGATGCAAGAAAACCATGAAAAAGAAGTCAATGACTTGCTAAAGGAGACCTAAAAATATACTGAAGAAAATAACACCTTAAAAAATAGACTAACTCAGATGGCAAAAGAGCTCCCAAAAGCCAATGAGGAGAAGGATGCCTTGATAGGAAGAATTACCCAAATGGAAAAGGAGGTCCAAAAGACCACTGAAGAAAAAACTACCTTAAAAATTATATTGGAGCAAGTGGAAGCTAGTGACTTTATGAGAAATCAAGATATTATAAAACAGAGCCAAAGAAATTCAAAAATGGAAGACAGGTTGAGTAAAGATGGCGGCTGGTAAGCACGGACTAGAGTGAGCTCCGTACCCGAGTCCCTCCAAAAACCTATAAAAATGGCTCTGAACCAATTCTAGAACGGCAGAACCCACAGAACAGCAGAGGGAAGCAGGGCTTCAGCCCAGGACAGCCTGGATGGTTTCTGGGTGAGGTCTATTCCACACTCCACACGGAGTTGGGAGCTGGGAACGGAGTGGAGCAGAGCCCAGCCTGAGCGGCATGGACGATCCAGACCAGAAACCGGGCGCAGGGGGCCCTAGCGCCCTGAATATGTGAGCTGCAGCAGTTACCAGACCCCTTGACCCACAAACACCAAAGACTGAGGAGAAGGTTAGTGGGAAAAGCTGCAGGAGTGAAAGGAGTTCACAGTTCGGCTTCCAGCCCCGGGGGCAGTGGAGGTGGGGCAGCTACAGCTGTTGTTACTTCCGGCTCCAGGCCCACCTGGTGGGAGGAATTAAGTGGTGGATCAGAGCAGGAGTGCAACAGACTGCTGAAGATCTAAGTCCAGTCTGGACTGGGGGTCCTTGGGGAAGGAGGAGTGCGGCTCTGACAGAGCTGGCACCTCCCCCCCAAACGTAGAACATAGAACTCGTTAGTCTACAAGCAGTCATACCCCACTGAAAAACTCAAGGGTCAAGTTAGTTGGTTGGGAATATGGCCAGGCAGCGAAAACGCACCCAGATTCAGTCTCAGACTTTGGATTCTTTCTTTGGTGACAAAGAAGACCAAAACATACAGCCTAAAGAAGACAACAAAGTCATAGAGCCTACAACCAAAGCCTCCAAGAAAAACATGAACTGGCCCCAGGACATAGAAGAACTCAAAAAGGATTTGGAAAAGCAAGTTGGAGAAGTAGAGGAAAAATTGGGAAGAGAAATGAGAAGGATGCGAGAAAACCATGAAAAACAAGTCAATGACTTGCTAAAGGAGACCCAAAAAAATACTGAAAAATACACTGAAGAAAACAACACCTTAAAAAACAGACTAACTCAAATGGCAAAAGAGCTCCAAAAAGCCAATGAGGAGAAGAATGCCTTGAAAGGCAGAATTAGCCAAATGGAAAAGGAGGTCCAAAAGACCACTGAAGAAAATACTACTTTAAAAATTAGATTGGAGCAAGTGGAAGCTAGTGACTTTATGAGAAATCAGGATATTATAAAACAGAACCAGAGGAATGCAAAAATGGAAGACAATGTGAAATATCTCCTTGGAAAAACCACTGACCTGGAATATAGATCCAGGAGAGGTAATTTAAAAATTATTAGACCACTTGAAAGCCATGATCACAAAAGGAGGCTAGATATCATCTTTCAAGACATTATCAAGGAGAATTGCCCTGATATTCTAGAGCCAGAAGGTAAAATAGAAATTGAAAGAATCCACAGATCACCTCCTCAAAAAGATCCCCAAAAGAAAACTCCCAGGAATATTGTTGCCAAATTCCAGAGCTCCCAGATCAAGGAGAAAATACTGCAAGCAGCCAGAAAGAAACAATTTGAGTATTGTGGAAACCCAATCAGAATAACCCAAGATCTGGCAGCTTCTACATTAAGAGATCAAAGGGCTTGGAATGCGATATTCCGGAGGTCAATGGAGCTAGGATTAAAACCTAGAATCACCTACCCAGCAAAACTGAGTATCATGTTCCAAGGCAAAATATGGATTTTCAATAAAATAGAGGACTTTCAAGCTTTCTCAGTGAAAAGACCAGAGCTGCACAGAAAATCTGACATTCAAATACAAGAATCAAGAAAAACATGAAAAGGTAAACAAGAAAGAGAAATCATAAGGGACTTACTAAAGTTGAACTGCTTTGTGTGCATTCCTACATGGAAAGATGATGAGTATGATTCATGAGACCTCAGTATTAGAGTAGTTGAAGGGAATATGCATATATCTATATATCTATATATGTTTGTGTATATATATAAGTGAATGTGTTGTTATGTATATATCTATGTGTATGTGTATGTATGTGTATGCATGTGTATATATATGTATATATGTGTTTATATATATGTGTGTGTATATATATATATATACATATATATATATATATATATATATATATATGTAAAAGAGAGAGAGCAGACACAGATGAAGGGAAGATATCTAAAAGAAATAAAATGAAATTAAGGGATGAGAGAGTAACATACTGAGAGAGGGAGATGGGAGAGATAGAATGGGGTGGATTATCTTGCATAAAGGTGGCAAGAGGAAGCAGTTCTATGGGAGGAGGGGAGAGGGCAGGTGAGGGGGGAATGAGTGAACCTTGCTCTCATCAGATTTGGCCTGAGGGGGAATACCATACATACTCAGTTGGGTATCTTACTCCACAGGAAAGAAGAGGGAGGAAGATAAAAAAAAAATAAAAGGCGGGGGGATGATGCAGGGGAGGGCAGATGGGGGTGGAGGTAATCAAAACAAACACTTTGGAAAGGGGACAGGGTCAAGGGAGAAAATTCAATAAAGCGGGATGGGTTGGGAAGGAGCAAAATGTAGTTAGCCTTTCACAACATGAGTATTGTGGAAGGGTTATACATAATAATACACGTGTGGCCTAGGATGAATTGCTCAACTTCTTAGGGAGGGTGGGTGGGAAGGGAAGAGGGGAGAGAATTTGGAACTCAAAGTTTTAAAATCAGATGTTCAAAAACAACAATGTTGTTGTATGCAACTAAAAAATAAGATACACAGGCAATGGGGCGTAGAAATTTATCTTGCCCTACAAGAAAGGAACGGAAAAGGGGATGAGAGGGGAGGGGGGTGATAGAGGGGAGGGCTGACTGGGGAACAGGGCAACCAGAATATATGCCATCTTGGAGTGGGGGGGAGGGTAGAAATGGGGAGAAAATTTGTAATTCAAAATGTTGTGAAAATCAATTCTGAGAACCAAATATGTTAAATAAATAAATTGCATTCAAAAATGGAAGACAATGTAAAATATCTCATTGTGTAATTCATGAGACCTCAGTATTAGGGTAGCTGAAGGGAATATACATACATACATACATACATACATACATACATATGTACATACATATATATACACATATATATGGATGGAGAGAAAGAGAAAGAGAGAGAGATAGAGAGAGAGAGAGAGAGAGAGAGAGAGAGAGAGAGAGAGAGACAGAGACAGAGAGAGAGACAGAGAGAGAAAGACAGGAGACAAAGGGCCAGGGTGAGTTGAATATGAAGGGATGATATCTAAAAAAATCAAATTAAGGGATGAGAAAGGAATATATTCAGAGAGGGAGAAAAGGAGAGATGGAATGGGGTAAATTATCTCACATAAAATTGGCAAGAAAAAGCAGTTCATTGGAAGGGAAGAGGAGACAGGTGAGGGGGAATGAATGAATCTAGCTCTCATCAGATTTGACCTGAAGGGGGAATAACATACACACTCAAATGGGTATCTTACCCCACAGGAAAGAAGGAGGAAGGTGATAAAAAGGTGGGGATGATAGAAGGGAGGGCAGATAGGGGGAGGAGATAATCAAAAGCAAACACTTTCGAAAAGGGACAGGGCCAAGGGAGAAAATTGAATAAAGGCAGACAGGATACGAGGAAGCGAAATATAGTTAGTCTTTCACAATATGATTATTGTGGAAGGGATTTACATGATGATACATGTATGGCCTATGTTGAATTGCTTGCCTTCTTAGGGAGGGTAGGGAGGGAGGGAAGAGGGGAGAGAATTTGGAACTCAAAGTTTTAAAAGCAGATGTTCAAAAAAAAGTTGTTTTTACATGCAACTGGGAAATAAGATATATAGGCAAACGGTCATAGAAATCTATCTTGTCCTAGAAGAAAGTAAGGGAAAAGGTGTTGGGGGGGAGTGGGGTGACAGAAAGGAGGACTGACTGGGGAATGGGGGCAGTCAGAATATATGGGGGAAAGGGTAGACATGGGGAGAATGTTTGTAATCCAAAATCTTATGGAAATCAATGCTGAAAACTAAAAACATTAAATAATAAAAATAATAAAATAATAATAAAAAGGGTTTCCCTATGGGGAATCCTGTACACTGATGAAATCACAAAGCCTAGGTATAGAAAATAATATTGACCTATAAGAGGTATGATAGATTTAATTTATGTGAAATTATTAACTCACAAAGGAGAAAAAAGTAACCTGAGAAGAAATTTCATAGTAATTAATTTGACATGCTTAAGATATTAATGAATGCAAACTTTGTGATTCTCTGACCTGTAAAAAAAAAGTACATGTGTAGGGCAAGATAGAATGCTTTTTAAATTATTTTTAAACTTTTTTAGTTGTTTGTTTTTTCATTTCCTCACTTCCCATAATAAAAAGTCTTTAAACATACTTCATAAATGTGAGGAATGCTGTCCATCTTTGGTCTACCTGATCCACCTAATTCTCACCTGTGGGTCCAAGATCTTGTAGCATGTATAGTAGGTACATCTCTGTAAACTATTTTGGCCGACAGGCTAAACCAGGCTGAGGGTTACTGAAAGGCTTCAAAACTATCTATGAGTTGGAGGGTGTCTACCCCAAGCATGTGAAGACTTCCTCTATAGAATGTGTAGATGAAAATTGTTCCAATGGCCATGAAGGCTACTAAAGTAGGCACTGGGGAACACTTAGAGTTTGATTAGATATTGAAGATACCAAGGTCATCCACTGCATCTCAAGCCATGAGCGGTCATCTTGACTCTGTCCTGCTACTGGACTGTAATGACACTGGAAGAGACAGAATGAGGCTGATGACTTTGTGCAACTCTATCTCACTTAAATTCAATTTATGCATGAATCAAAAGACATTACCCATACCATTTTACCATTTTTCCTTATTGAAAAATCCAGTAATCAAGCAGCAGGTATGGATCCTCCAGGAGCTGTAGTCACAATCCTTCCCACAGGCAACACAAGCCTTGGGATAGTTTTTATTAGTAGCAACATCAGGATTCAGCAATTCCTTGGGTGTCTAAGTATAGTTTTTCTCAGAACTGCACTGGTGACCTCCTGGTGTGAAGAAGGGGCTAGAAAAGGTTCCCTAAAAGTCTCTGCTTAGCCGACCATGGCTTGTTTACCCCAACAGGAAATGATCCCACCTTATAATTGGAACACAAGAAAATGTACAAAATATACAAAAACTTCTACAAAAATGATTCCACTCACAATCAGTACATGGAATGTGCAGACATTCATGGACAACACAAAATCCAGTACACCTGAAAGATGAGCAGTTTGTTGTGAGAGAACTCAGCAGGTGTCACATCCAAAGAGTGGCCCTAAGTAAAACAAGGCTGACAAATAAAGGTCATCTTACTGAAGTTGGAGCTGGATACAGATTTTCTGCAGTGTCTGTAGTGAAGGGGGGTGCCATGAAGCAGGCATAGATTTTACAATAAAAGGTAGTCAACAAGCTTGTATGCCTACCAAAAGGAATGAATGACAGTTTTGCAACAACACGTTTGCTATTTCCATAAAAATGTCACACCACCATCATCAATGACTATGCTCTAAAGAAAAAAAAATATGAAGACCTGGAAACCCTCATCATCAATGTGCTAAAAGACAACAAACTTATAATGCTAGAGTAGGCTCAGACTTCCTTACATGGCAGGGAGTTCTTGGGAGGAATGGAGTTGGAAACAGGTACAGTAATAGTCACTTACTACTGGTGACTTGTGCATTTCATTACTTTCTTATCACCAACACTGTCTTTCATTTACCTAAACAGAATAAAACTTTATAGATGTACCCTCACAGAAAACATTGACATTTAATAGACTACATCATTGTACAGAGAACAAACAGATAGTATAGTGACAGGCAATGAGTGGTACAGAGTGCTGGACTGATCATAGACTTATCCTCTCCAAGCTAAATATTCTCATTCAACAAAAGCAGCAGCCCCAAGGCAAAACAAATACCAGAAGACTTAATGTCAACAGATTAGAGTACCTTTCTGAGCAGGAATGGTTTGTTGATGAATTGCAGGGAAAGCTGAGCCAACACATAGCTGGCAGCAGTGGAGAAGAAAGGGAGTGGGCAACTTACAGTGATTTGTAGTGCAGTACTGCAAATGCTTATCTGCATCAGTACACTTGCAAACATCAAGACTGGTTTGAAGCAAATGATGGGGAAATTTAGAAGCTGCTAACTGAATAATGAGAACTCCATAGGATTTACCAACAGGATAGTTCATGCATGTCAAAGAAGACAACACTAAACTCCATCAAAAGTAAAGTATAAGTGAAGCTTAGAGAGATGCTCTAAGAGATGCTTGGCTCAGTAAAAAGGCAGATGAAATTCAATTTTACACTGATAGTAATAATCCAAAACACTTTTCTTATGCCCCGGTGGCTATTTATGGGCCAAAGACATGTGGTACCTCTCAACTATTCTGTGCTGATGGAGCCACATTGATAAGTAATAAGGATATGGTCCTGGAGAAATGGGCTGAGTACTTCCATAGTGTTTTCAACAGATCATTATCGATCAACGCTGAAGGCATTGACCATTTACCTCAGGTTGAAGTCAATCCCTCCTCAGCCAAATTTCTTACCGAAAAGAGATTTGGAATGCCATTGTGTTCCTCTCCTGCAGCAAATCACCTGGTACTGATTCTATCCAAGCTGAGATTTACAAGGTCAGGGTTGGGGGGTGGGGAGTCCATTGCACATACTAAACCTGAATAAAATTTTCCAGGTAATATGGCAAGAAGATGTTATCCCTCAGGAGTTCCAGGATGTCTCCACTCTTTATCTCTATAAAGATAAAGAAAATAGATTGTACTGCAGTAATCATAGGGGGGTCTCTCTCTTAGTCATTGGCAAGAATCTTGCCAGAATCCTCCTTAATAAGCTGAATCCTTCACCTGTGAGATGGTCATCTACCTGAGAGCCAAGGAATGATGAATATGGTGTTTGCTGCCTGATAACTCCAGGAGAAATGCCAGGAGCAGAAAAGAGGCCTGTACCTAATGTTCATGTATCTGATCAAGGTCTTTGATACTGTCAGTTGTGAGGGATTATAGAAAGTCATGCCAAAATTTAGTTGTCTAGAGAATTTCATCGGTATTGTACATCATTTTCATGATGGTGTCCTTGACTGGGTTCTTATAATAGACAATGCTCTGGCACTTTCACAGTCACCAATGGAGTGAAAGAAGGCTGTGTGCTTACTCCCATGCTTTTTAGTATGATGTTTTTAGCAGTGTTTTCAGATGTCTAAATGAGGCTGAATGTGGCATCAAGGTCAGCTACCACACTGAAGGTAAATAGCTTAACTTGAAAAGGCTACAAGCCAAGGCTGAAATAGAGGGAGAGTTGGTGCATGATTTTTTATTTGCAGATATTTGTACACTCAATGCAGCCCTGAGGTTGAGATGCAACAAAGTATAGATTGATTCTCTATTGCTTGTGGCAATTTTGAACTAACAATCAACACCGAGAAAACACAGGTGCTCCACCAGTCAGCACCACAGCATTCATATATGCAAGCATTTGTTATAGCAAAGGGATAAGTTTTGTATACTGTAGATAAGTTGACCTACCTTGGCAGTGTACTTTGTAGGGATGTACACATTGATAATGATGGGGTGTTCATCAAATGGAAAGTGGATGAACAAGTTGTGGTATATGAATGTAATGAAATATTACTGTGCTATAAGAAAAGATGAGAAGGCTGATTACAGAAAAAATGGAAAGACTTATATGACCTGATGTGTAGTGAAGTGAGCAGAACCAGGAGAATATTGTATATCGTGATAACAATACTGTATGATGCTCAACTGTGAATGACTTTGCTATTTTGATCAATACAGTGATCTGAGACAATTCCAGAGCACTCAAGATGAAAAATGCTATCCACCTGCAGAGAAAGAGCTGACAGCTGATGGAATCTAAAAGTAGATAGAAACAAACTATTTTTCAGTTTCTGTATTTTTTGTTTTTTTTTCCTCTTTGGTTCTCATTCTTTCACAACATTGCTGATATGGTGATATGTTTTGCATGATTGAACATGTATAACCTATGTAAAATTGCTTACTGTGTCAGAGAGAGGGGAAGTGAGGTAGAGAGGGAAAAATTGGAACTCAAAATATTTTTTTTTAAAAATATGCGTTAAAAATTGTTTTATTGTAGCTAGGGATAATAAAATATTATTTAAAAAATAAAAAAAAACAGAAGCAAAGTTGTCTAGGTTTAATTTTTTCCTAGTTCTGTATCCTGTAAACTATTAGCAAGAGATAATAAAAACATAGATTTAGGTTTAGAAGGATATTTATTGACCAGCTAATTCAACTCAGAAAGTTAAAGTCCAAATAGGTTATGAAATTTGATCAAAATCACTCCTGGAAAAAAGTAGATTTAAGTTTAGGTTCTCTGATTCTGAATGTAAAAGTTTTTGCCAGTTTTCTTTTTTTTTGGCCCTTGGTTAGTCATTTTTCAGTCGTGTCCAACTCTTTGTGATCCTATTTGGGGTTTTCTTGGCTAAGATACTGGAGCAGTTTTCATTTCCTTCATTTTACAGATGAAGAAACTGAGGTAAATGGAATCAAATGGCTTGTCCAGGGTCATGTAGCTAGTAAGTGTCTGAGGCTGGATTTGAACTCCCAGAATGAGTCTTTATGACTCCAGGCCCAGCACTCTATACACTGTGCCACCTAGTTGTCCTTTTACTATTATTCCTACCACCTTATTCTTTCGATGATTCTTTTCTTTTTCTTAACATAGGTCAAGAAGTCTTTTTGTTGTTTCTACTGTATCATTTAGGATTCATTTCCAGCCTTGCCTCATATTAGATTTTAGAGCTCTTGGCACTAATGCTATGGGATGGTGATGGTATTTTACATTCATTCTCCATTACTTTCATTTGATTCCATCATTTTTGTATTTCTCCTTGCCTCCATTATTTGTGTACGTCTCTATGTATTAAAAATCTAAATTCATTTGTCACTAACTCATGTAGTCACATCATCCTCTTTATGGACCTCCTTATCCTCATTATATTTCCTCTGCATCAGAGCATCAGAATTAGTTTTGATAGTTGGGTTTTTAATTTGTTTGTTTGTTTTTCTCAATTTTTATCTTAAGAATATACCTTGACTGAGACCCTGATGCCACTAGGATAAACCTTTGACATAGTGTCTTTGATCTCCTCCATTTCTTTCTTGGACCAGTTTACTCTTTAGTCATCCTGATGGTCCCTGCTCTCTGAAGGGTTCACCATATAGATTCAGGATTTATTGCATTCAGGGACTGTAAATCATAAATCAGGAGTTCAAGCAATCAACCACTGTCAATATCCTAGGCTGGGGACTACAGGTATGAACATGACACCTGCCTACTAATGATTCTATTCTTTGAGAGTTTCTCATTTCGTATTTGTGAAGTTATTTAGAATATTAGACCAATATTCTACCAATCCTATTTCTCAATCTTCAGAAATTGTTTCCTCCTAAAATGGAGGGCACTTATCAGACAACCCTTGTTTTTCCCTTCCTCTCTCACAAACCCTATTCTGGAATCATCACTTACTCAAAAATAAGCATGTTTGCTTTAGCAGTCAGTTTTTCACTTTTAGTCAAAACTAGGTTCAGAATTGTACTTTCCTTTTTTAATTCTGCCTCTTGAAGGGCAAAATTATCATTAAGGCGAATTACATATTTCTAAGCTTCTCTGTTTTTGGCAGACAGAGCTATAGCAGATGTCTGGATAGTTGAACTATCCCATAACTACTCTATCATATCTCTGTGCCAAGTTGTGTTCTACTCTCTGAATTCCTGAATTATGGATTTCCTGAATAAATGAATAAAAAAATAAGTAATTACAATTCACAAAATATTATCATAAGAATTGTGGATAAAGATAGAAAAGTGAGACTGTCACTATTTTCAAGTAGTTGACATTCCAATTTGAGAGACAATGCATGCAATATGTTTCATCTATAACTCAAATGGAAAGGTCCCATGGTTTTCAGGATGCAACAGCAAAGCAAATGCAATTCCTCCTCTAAGTATTCCTTCTGTTCATGTCATACTTTATATACAGACATACGTAAACAATATGCATATATATGTACACATACATATCCATTTAATGATATCACTTCTTTTTGTTTGCTTATTTCCCCCCTCTCTGTTGATATTAAATTAAATTCCTGAATTTCTCATGGGTATATTTTCTTAATACATATTTCTATTTTACTTATCTTCTCTTCTCTCCTGTTTCTTTTTCATAACATATATTATTTCACTGCCATTCTTAAATACTACTGATCTTCCAAGATAACTATTTACTTCCCATATATACCTTTATCTTCTTAATTCCCTACATTTCATTTCTCACTGAGAATGTTGGGTTTCTTAATAATATTTTCTGGGTTTCTCTTGTTGTTACCTTTTATTCTCTTATAACTCATCAGAAGTTGGTATTGGTTGCCAGGTTGAGCATATCTTAGGAAGTTGTCTACCACATCCCAGAAATGTGCCGTAGGAAGAAAACAGATCTTTTTGATTTATGTCATTTAAAAAGAACTGCATTGATCAACCTACTCTAACCACCAACATCGATGAAACCAATGCTCTTATTTTACAAATGAGAAAAATAAATCACATTTAGGTTAAGTAATTTCCCCAGAGTCACAGGCTTGGTAAGTAAATGAGAAAGGATTTAAAATTTAGATCCTCTTTACTACAACTGCTTTATCTATTATTGTTCATTATTAAAAATTTTTATCCCTTAGCTTCAAGGACACTATACTCTCCTATCCCCCCCCCCCCCAAATATGTGACTGTTCTTTTTGCATCTCCTTCAGGAGAATATCACCCATTTCACTCTCCCTGATGTCCAAATGTGATTGTTCACCAAAGTTAGGGAATAAGATCTCCTCTCTTTGCTTTTTACTGTCACTAATGGTGATCTCATCAGTTACCATGGGTACATTTATCTCTATGAAGACAAACCCCAATTCTATAGATCTATTTCAATTCCCTCTTTTAAAGACTATGCTCACATTTAAAACTGCTTGAAAAATATCACCTGGATATCTCATAGGCATCTAAAGAGAGTGTATTATCTCTACTATTTGCTATAACTTACTTTCCCCATTTCTGTTGAGAATGGAGCCATCTTATCTGCTATCTGTTCGCAGTGTGGATCGTCCTCACCTCTTCACTCCTTCTTACTCTTCCTATCCAAGCACTTGTCAAGTGTTGTCAATTTTACATGCATCGTTTCTGCATCTGGCATCTTACCAAGTGTCACCTAGACTATTACAATAGCTTCCTATTTCATCTCCCCATAATCACTTGTCTTCTCACCTATCCTCCATAAAGCTACTAAAATAACTTCCTTAGAGCAGATGTTTGACCACATTGGAATTATCAATACCTAACAATTTGCAATGATTCTTTGTTGCTCCTAGGATAATATAGAAAGCTGTGGCATTTAAAATCCCACATAATCTGGTTTCTACTTTTCAGACTGATTTTATAATATTCCACTTCATATACTCTATATTCCAATCAAACTGATCTTTTTTATGATTCCAAGAAGTCAACATTTCTTATCTTGTCTCTATGCCTTTTCCTTGACTTTTGCTCATCTCTAGAATGTATGTCCTCCTCACTTCCCCCTCTTATCTCCCTTCCTATAAGAAACATTTCCCAATTCCTTAGATTATTAGGAAATCTCTCCTTCTCACATAACCTTGCATGTGTGTATGTGTGTACATGTTCTTTTCCCTAAGAAGAATTTTAGCTCCAAGAGCACGTTAACTGTTTCATTTTTCTTTTTGTTCCTATAAACTAGCATCATGTTTGCACTGAAAGCTCTTCAGAAATGCTAGTTGGTATCCTGAGTGAATGACCTGTCCTTGTGGATAAATCTATTCTTTTTTTCAACCACTTGCACAAAGACAATGGTTTCTGAGAAGAGAAAAAGGAAATGAAGAATAATATGAAATAGAGAGAAATGTGGCCAAGATATATTTCAGCAACTTGATCAGTTTTGTCCTATAGAGAAATGATTAACGATATCAAAAATCATGATTGAGAGAGGTTATAGAAGTGACAAATGAAAAACCCCAGTAGACAGAGTTCTTGGTAATTTATTTATTCATTAGGCTAACCAGTAATCAATAAATTGATGATGAGTGATTTCTCTCCACAACCACAAGCCCCTAATGGAAGAACTGAATACCTAAAATATTTTTTTGAAAGAAAATGCCTTGGTAAATGAAAATCAATCCTGATTGGTGGACATTTAATGAGGAGGTGAACTAGTAGTCTTTAGCTCCTCCTGATGAGAATGTGGCTTAATCGTGAGACTCAGCCTCCTCCAGCAATCTGGACAGGGGAATCTATCTCCATCCAGAACACTGTTTTTTTTTTTTTCTTTATAACCTGGGTCATTTTAAACTGCAGTGGAGGAATGCAAGGATAATGTGTCATTTCCTTAAGGCAAGAATTCACCTAGATTAGATTTTGTTTATACTCTAAACAGAAACAAAATCTCCTGGTTCAGTGAGATTCTGCACCAAGGCGCATGTTCCTCTGTGGATTAGGGCAATATCATAAATCAGTCCTTTAGAGAATGACTGGGGTTGGGACATAAATGGAGAAATAAAGGAGAAAAAGCCATAAACCTAATGTAATAGTTGGTTATTATTATAACAACAAAATAATAACATCTCACAGATTACCCATTCCATTTTGTTGTCTGTGCATAGACATTTCATTTAAAAATTTTCTAAGAGTCTTATCATATATAACGCTTTTTCTTGATTCACGTAATCATTGAACAACAGAAATTTAGGGCTAGAAGGGACTTCTGAGGTGAACCAAATAAAGTGTCTCATTTTACAAGTGAAAAATCTCAGATTCCTTCTCTTACTTACAAAAACTCTTTGAATTAAGGTCAGCTAAATTAAAGGTTCATCACAAATAGATATCTGTTCTAATTTCATTCAATAATTACTTTGTTCCCCTACTTTCATTTTCAGTGTTCTTGCCTTGTTCATTTTGTTTCTTCCTCCCCATTCAAAACTTTCTTAACCATTGCTCATGAAAGGCAAAATAGCTTTCCATTTAAAAGTCAGTCCTCACATGATGATTTGTTCACCAATGATGCATAGAAGCCTATTGGCGATTAGATTCATTTCCTGTAACTGGTGAATTTTATACTTTATCAGAAAGGTTTTTACTTTGGCATTGATGCACATGGTGAAATACATACATACACACACACACACACACACACACACCTCTCTCTCTCTCTCTTTATATATATATATATGTATATATATATATAATACACATACACACATATACAAACTCACAAATATATGTATAGAACTATATATCTATATGAATATATAAATATATACCTATTGATATCTATTTATGGATTTATCTATTATCAAGAAGTCTTATTTTTCTACCAAAGTTTTCAGCATTCTCCCTTGGTGTCTTTCTTTGTTTTTTTTTTTAATTTAATATATTTTATTTTTTCTCTCATTACATGTAAAGACAGTTTTCAACATTCTCTTTTATAAGAGTTTGTTTCAAAAATTTCATATTTCCCTTCTGTCTCTACTCCCCAAGATAGCAAGCAATCTGATAAAGGCCACATATGTACAATCATGTTAAATATATTTCCATAATAGTCATGTTGTGAAAGAAGAAACAAAACAAAAAGCAAAAACCACGTGGAAAAAAATTTTAAATGTGAAAATAGTAGGCTTTGATCTGCAGTCAGTCTCCATAGCTTTCTGGATATGGATAGCATTTTCCAGCATGAGTCTTTTGGAATTGTCTTGGATCAGTATATTGCTTGGAACAGCTAAATACGTTATAGTTGGCCATTGCATAATGTTGCTGTCACAGTGTACAATGTTCTCCTGATTCTGCTCATTTTTCTCAGCATCAGTTCATGTAAGTCATTCGAGGTTTATCTTAAATCTGCCTGCTCATCATTTCTTATACCACCACAGTATTCCATTACATTCATATACCACAAACTGTTTAGCCTTTCCCAAATTGATGGGTATCCCCTCAACTTCCAATTCTTGGACACTACAAAAAGAGCTGTTATAAAGATTTTGTATGGGGCGGGGGGTCATTTTCTCTTTTGGATGATCTCTTTGTGATACAGACTTAGTAGTGACATGCCTGGATCAAAGGGGCATGAACAGTTTTATAACCTTTTGAACAAAGTTCCAAATTGCTCTCCAGAATAGGGGGATCATTATACAACTCCACCAACAATCCATTAGTGTTCGAATTTTTTTCTGCATCTTCTCCAGCCTTTGCAGTTTTTGTTTTCAGTCATATTAGCCAATCTGATAGGTGTGATGTGGTACCTCAGAGTTATTTTGATTTGCATTTCTCTAAACAATAGTGATTTAGATAATTTTTCATATGACCATAGATATCTTTAATTTCTGCCTCTGAAAACTGCCTATTCATATCCTTTGACCACTTATCATTTGGGGAACAACTTGTATTCTTACAAATTTGACTCAGTTCTCTATATATTTGAGAAATGAGGCCATTTTTAGAAACAATGGCTGTAAGAATTATTTCCCATCTTTCTACTTCCCTTCTACTTTCCTTAGTTGCATTAGCTTTGTGCAAAACTTTTTAATTTAATATAATCAAAATTGTCTAGTTCATAATTTTCACAATATTTCTTCATTCATAAAATTTGGTAAATTTTGTAATATACTCTATCTACTGTTTGGTCATAAATTCTTCACTTCTCCATAGATCTGACATAGCTCTCCATAGATCTATTCCTAATTTGCTCATAGTATCATCCTCTATGTCTGTAATCTTATCTTGGTATATGGTGTGAGATGTAAAGTCTATTCCTGGTTTTTGCCATAGTATTTTACAGTTTTCCCAGAAGTTTTTTGTCATTTACTCATATCTTATCACAGAAGTTGGATTCTTGGGCTTTATAAAACAATAGGTTACTATAATCATTAAATATTGTTTTGTGTACCTAACCTACTTTACTGATAAACCAAACTATTTCTTAGCCAGTACCAGATAGTTTTTATGATTGCTTCTTTATAATGCAGTTTTATATCTGGTACTGCTAGCTGTCTTCCTTTGTTTTTTTCATTAATTCCCTTGATATTCTGGACCCCTTGTTTTTCCTGTTGAATTTTGTTATTTTTTTAGCTCCATAAAATATTTTTTGGTACATTTATTGGTATAGAAATAAGTAAATTAATTAATTTAGGTAGAATTGACATTTTTATTACATTACCTCAGCCTACTCATGAGCAATTGACATTTTTTCCACTTGTTTAGATCTGACTTTATTTGTGTAAAAAGTGTTTTGTAACTGTGTTCATATAGTTCCTAGGTTTGTCTTGTCAGGTAGACTCCCAAATATATCATACTATCTAAAATTATTTTAAATGAAATTTCTCTATCTCTTCTGATGGGAAGGGGATAGCTGAATGAATTAAAAACCAGAATCGTACAATATGTTGTTTATGAGAAAAGCATTTGAAGCAGAGATACACAGAGAGTAAACGTAAAAGGCTAGAGCTGAGTATAGTGCTCCAGCTGAAGTTAAAAAAAAAGCCTAACTAGCAATACGGACCTCAGACAGAACAAAAGCTAAAAATATATTAATTAAAAGACATAAGGAAGATAACTACATTTTCCTAAAGGTACCATATGAAGTAATATCTATGTTAAATGTATGTGCACTAATGGGTATAGCATTCAATTAATAGAGGAGAAGTTAAGTGATTTACAGGAAGAAATCAACAGCAAATCTATACTAATGGGGGACCTCAACCTCCCCTTATCAGAACTAGCTAAACCTAACCAGAAAATAAACAAAATACAAGTTAAGGAGATTAATAGAACTTAAGAAAAGTTAGACATGATAGATCTCTGGAGAAAACTGAAGAGGGATAGAAAGGAATATACCTTTTTTCTCAGTGGTTCGTAGAATCTACATAAAAATTGACCACATGTTAGGGAATGAAAACCTCACAATCTAATGCAGAAAGGCAGAAAAATTAAATGTATCCTTTTCAGATCATGATGCAATAATAAGATCTGCCATCACCTTCCATTTTATAGGAGAATTCATCCCATTCATATTCACAGTTATGATTATAAACTGCATTCCCTTGATCCTATTTCCCTCTCTTTACACTTTTCTCTTTGCCTTCACCCTTTCACTCCTCACCAGTGTTGTGCTTCTGACCTCCAACTCTTTCCCTCCTGATTCCCTATAGAGTAAGACAAATTTCTGTACAAAACTGAGTGTGTATGTTATTCCTCTTTTAGCCAAATCCAATGAGAGTATGGTTCAAACAATGCTCACACCCTTCTTCTCCCCCCTCTATTATAATAGTTCTTTTGCATCTCTTCATGTGATGTTATTTACCCTGTTGTGCCTATGCCTTTCCTCTTTTCCCAAAACAACCCTTTTTTTCACATAATTTTTTAACATCATCACATGAAAGTCAAATTACCTCTGTACTCTTTGTTTACATATACTCTTTATCTCTTCCCTGATAGAGATACAGTTCTCAAGAGTTACATGTATCATCTTCCCATGTAGGAATTTTAAAAGTTTAACCTTATTGAATAACATGTGTGTTTTTTTCTTTACTGTTTACCTTCTGATGGGTCTCTTGAGTCTTGTGTTTGAAGATGAAATTTTCTGTTCACCTCCAGACATTTCTTTTTTTAGAGGTATGTGTGTAGTGGTAATCAGGGCAGGGTTTTTTACTGTTCTTCTCAAGTGCCTTTAGTGAGTCTGGCTTTTGTTTGAATGGGGCAGGTAAAGTGAGATCATTTTTGTCTTGGAATGTTTCTCAACACTAAGGCAATCAAGAGTTATTGAATTGAACATGATGTGGTACTGAATATTCAAGAGCTTTCTTACACCCTAAGTGGTCAGCCTCCAACCCTCAGGGCTGTGAGGCAAGTATATAAGAGCTAACATTAGTATTTCACTTTTGGGGGCACACTCGTTGAAACAGTATGGGTGATGAGACTCTGGGAAAGAAATTGAAATAACGCCCTCCTCCCCCCAGTTTGATAACCCAGACAGATGATTGGTACTTCTCTGGTAACTATGAATTATGATTTGAATCAGACAAGGTCTGTCTGTTGAGGTTTGTAATTTGTTTGTATTTGCCCTGAAGTTCAGGGAGCTGATCTTTTCCCCTGAATTAAGTGAATAATATATGTATGTTTAATTAAACTGAAATTGTTAACCCCATAAAGTTGCTTTCCTTGGAATAGCAGATCAAAGAACCTGTGCTGGCAGCCCTTCCTGTGTGCTGTTGCTTACACAGCCACAGAAGCTGCTAGGAACATTGTTATTGCAGGGGATGGGGAAGGCAAGGCAATTGGGGTAAAATGACTTACCCAAGGTCACACAGCTATAAGTGTGAAGTGTCTGAGGCTAGAATTGAATTCAGGTCCTCCTAACTCCAGGGCCTATGTTCTATTCACTTCACCATCTAGCTGCCCCCACCTCTGGGCTTTTCATCAGGAAAGTTTGGAAGTCCCCTATTTTAGTGAATGTCCATCTTTTCCTCTGAAAAGTTAAGCTCAGTTTTGATGGGTGGTTGATTTTTAGTTGTAACACAGCTCCTTTTCCTTCTGGAATATCATATTCCAAGCCCTCTAATACTTTCATGTAATCGCTGGCGACTCCTGTGTAATTCTGACTGTGGCTCCTTGATATGTGAATTGTTTCTTTTTGGCTGCTGGCATAGTTTTCCCTTGGCCTGATAGTTCTGGAATTTGGCTATAATATTCCTTGGAATTTTCATTTTGTAATCTCTTTCAGGAGGTATATTCTTTCACTGATATGTTACCCTCTGGTTCTAGGATATTGGGACAGTTTTCCTTGACATTTTCTTTATTGGTGCTATCCAGGCTCTTTTTTTGATCATGGCTTTCAGGTTGTCCATTCTTCAATTATTAATTTTTAATTAATCCCAATTTCAATTAATCAATTCAATTAATTGATCATTTATTAATTATGATATTATTTTATTATATAACATTTATTATATTACAATATTAATTATCAGTTAAATTAATAACTAATCAATCAACAATTTAATTAATCTTAATTTTAAAATTTAAAATTATTAATTCTTAAATTATCTCCCCTGCACTTATTTTCCAGCTCTGCTGTTTTGTTTTGTTTTTTCTTTTCTTTTTTTGGCAGGGTGGAAGGCAGGGCAATTGGGGTTAAGTGACTTGCCTAAGGTCACACAGCTAATAAGTGTGTCAAGTGTCTGAGGCCAGATTTGAACTCAAGTCCTACTGACTCCAGGGCTGGTGCTCTAGTAACTGTGCCATCTAGCTGCTCCTTGCTTTTTTTTTTTCCTAATGAGGTAATTTGCATTGTCCTCTAATTTTGTTCATTCTTTTGATTTTGTTTCACTGATTCTTGATATCTCATAAAGTCATTATCTTTCATTTGCTCAATTCTAATTTTTAACGCATGGTTTTCTTCAGTTGGCTTTTGTACCTCCTTTTCCATTTGTCCAATTCAACTTTTTAAGGAACTGTTTCCTTCAGTGGATTTTTCCCCCATTTGGCCAACTGTATTTTTTAAGGAGTTATTTTCTTTAGTCAATTTTTGTCCTTCCCTTTCCAAGCTATTGACTCTCTCTTACTTAACATTCATTTCTTTTCCCATTTTTCTTCTACCTCTCTTATTTGATTTTTAATTTCCTTTTTTAAACTCTTCCAAAAAGTATTTTTGGACTTGAGACCAATTCATATTCCTCTTTAGGGTTTTAGATGTAGGAATATTAGCAATGTTGTCCTCTTCTGAGTTTGTGTTTGCATCTTCCCTGTCACCATAGTAACTTTCTATGATCAGGGCTCTTTTCTGTTTTTTTTTTTCCTCACTTTTGGTCTATTTAATGCCTTTTAAATTTGAGCTTTCCTCCTGGGGCAAGGCACTGTCACAAATTTCTTTTACTTGGTTGCAGAGGCCTGGTCACTGGCTTTCTGCACCATGGTTTCAGGTGCTGACAGCTTTCCCACTGCACTGGTATGGCCCAACCTAATTAAATCTCTTGTGTCAGGGTTCTGGGGTTCACAGTTTGCCTTCTGTGTTGGGGCTGGGCCTGGATGCCTCACAGCTAGTCTTTTATGCCACTAGCCTTCTGATGCAGGATGGAGGGGCTTTGGTGACTGATCTCTGCTCTGGCTAAGTGGCTCGTCTGGCTTGTCTGGACACTGTCTATGCTGGGCTGTGCTCTCCTTTTGCTCAAGTGAAATAGACATTTCCTAAAGTTCCTAAGTTACCCTGGCCTAGAAAATCATTTCACTCCATCTATTGGTGAGTTCTGTCTCTTCAGAATCTGTTTATTTGACGTTGTTTCTGGAGGGCAACTGAGGAAAGCTCTAGCAACTTCCTGGTTTCTCTTTGCCATCTTTAGTATGACTTTTTTAATCCTTTCACCATGCATAGGAGAGTGAATTTCATATTATTGGTTATGAGCAGATTTTGTAGAACAAATATTTTCTGCTCTAACCTGAAACAAATTCCTTTTTATTATAGATAGGACCATAGTATTATTTTGTTATGAATATAGAACTGGAAAAGATATAAAGTCATGTAATTTGAGCCAAAATTTTACAGATAAATAACTTTAGGCAAAAAGAAATCAACTGTTGATCTTAGGGTCAAATAGATAGTAGGTATCTGATCTGAAATTTGAACCCGTCTCCCTAGACAGAGAAGAAGGTGAGATGAGATAAATGATGTTTATTTTTTTGAAGCTAGAGAAGTGAAGGAAAGTCATCAGTGAAGTGAAAACAAGTAAATTATATAGAGTACTGTCCCTTTCTCCATTTTCACATGCTGAAGTGATCCTAACAAAAAGCATAAAGGCTTTGAGCACTCTGTAACTTTGAGAGACAAGGAAAACTATAGAGTGAAAAGAAAAATGAGCATAGATTTATGTTCTATGCTTCAACAGTAGGCTTTAGTGGATTCTTCAAGGCTATGTTTCTTATCTTTTATGACTCTGTTTCCTAGAGATGATTTTAAGGAGGTTTAGTGACCTCATTTCATTCTAGCCAGTGTTTTTCACATGGCAGTAGGTAACCATGACTGTCAGACAATTCTAAAAATTATGGTACAGATAAAAGCAAATCAGAATGAAAAGGGCATGGCCCATAGACGATAACCTATTTAATTTACTGACATCACCAGACAGAAATATGACATTGGGAAGCATTTCTCATTTTTAAACTAGTCATGAAAGTGGTTTTAAGAAGCTAGTGTACAATGTGTAAGATAATTCAGGCACCATCTAAAAAACCCTTTAAAGATTAGAGCTTTATTGAAATTTTTGAAGGTTTATTACTGGCCACTTCATGAAAACTGAACACTTCTGTAATCTTCAGCCTGAAGTGCTGATTACATCACCATCTGGCCTTTTCAGTTGTATTGTCTGTCCTACAGCCAATCTGGTTTGACCACTCACTGAATTAGAACCACTGGTACTGAGAAAGAAGAAAATTTTTCAAGGGATGACTGAACACATAATCTTTGTATGCTCAGATTTACTATGAGACTAAAAACATGAAATAAAATTTTCAAAGTGAAAATATTCTCCTAATAGCCAGCCATGGCATTTCAAATGTAAAGTTATGGACAACCAAGGAAAGGAAAATTTAATTTTGAAAATCTCTGGAAATTTTTAGAATAAAGAAATAGCAAAATAAGTAATGATTTAAACAAGATGTTTTTCTCACTGCTTTAAAATGAGGTAGACATTTCAAAAATCACTATGAACCAAGGAAGACCTGGCTTTTAGGCTACAAAATAAATTCAAAACAAGAACTGGAGAGATTAATATATTTAGTGTATGCATTAAAGGGTTGATGGTTTATTCCTTGGAAGATGTGTATGATGGTGAAATGTGAAATAGAAACTTCATGAAAGACCAAACCCCAAGTCATCCAGGACGTATTAAAAGTGATGAGGACAGAGCTAAAGGCCAAATTGCTCTTTACTTTGTAAACCTCAAATGGAGAATTTGAAGTGAACTATGGCAAGAGAGGCAGTTGGGTGTCAAAATGGATAGAGAGCTAGACTTGGTATCAGAAAGACCGATCTTCCTGTGTTTAAATCTGAGCTCAGGCAGTCACAAGTTGTGTGACTCTGCACAAGTCACTCAACCCTGCTTACCTTACTTCCTCATCTTTAAAATGATCTAGAAAAGGAAAAGGCAAACCACTCCTGTATCATTGCCAAGAAAACCTCAGATGGTGTAATGAAATGTCAGCCATTGACTACAAGTACTCAAGAACAACAAAAAAGATTCTAAGAAGAGATGAGAAGAGAGTGTATTCCAAAAATGGGGACCATGGGCAAAAACACAGAAACAGTAGGTTGAGGGCCATGTGTGAGAAAAACTAGAAAGCCAGTCTGCCTGAATCATAGAGTATATGAAATAACATCCTGACATTATTTAAATGTCAAAAAGTGGAGTTTTTATTTTCTCCTAAAAGCAAGAGGAAACAATTGAGCAAAGCTCAGGAAGTTGGAGGAAATAATGAGAGGGTGGGTTTGGGAAATAAAAATTATGAGATCCCAACAGTATCAAATCTTGAAGTATGATACAAAAGAGTAATCAAAGTAACTTGGTATCATTTAAAAAGAGTTGATTAATTAAGAAGATTAGGTAAATATGACAAAGTAAGAATTAAGCATGATAAAATTATATTTAATAAGCCCAAGGAAACTAATTACAGGACCAAGGACTCACTATTTGAAGAACATCACTAGTAAAAGCATAAAACAATTCACAGAGAAATATTGTTTTTTTAGACCTATATCTTTTTCCATGTACTATAAGATGCCAAGATACATGATATATATGTATGTATATATATAAATATATATATATATATATATATATATATATACTTTATATATATATGTGTATATATATATATATATATATGAAGTTCTATATTTTTTTTGTAAAGTTACAGATGAAAGGAAAGAAAGACTTTTATTAGCCTTGCTAGGAGGAGGATTCTTCATTAAGCAAGGGATAAAGAGGATCATAAAAGATAATTAAAAGAAAACTTTACTTAATGTAGAAAAACTTGTATAGACAAAAGAAATTCATTTAGAATCATAATGGAAATAATTAGAGGAAAAAAACTTCTCAACAACTTTCTATGGAAAAGTTCCAATATTCAAATGTTATAAATGTTGATTGAAATATACAAGAATAACAACTATGCTCCAATTAGATAAGTGGCCAAAATATTTGAACAGGTAGTTATCAAATGAAGAAATACAACTTACCAATAATCATACAAAAATACTCCAAGTCATTGGTAAAAGAAATTAAAATTTAAACAACCCTGAGATCCTACACCATTATTATTTGTTGAATCATTTTAGTCATTCCTGACACTGAATGACCCCATTCAGGGTTTTCTTGGCAAAGATACTGGAGGAGTTTGTCATTTCCTTCTCTAGCTCATTTTACAGATGAGGAGACTGAGGCAAATAAGCTTAAGTGAGTTTCCCAAGGTCACACAGCTAGTAACTGTCTGAGGCTTGATTTGAACTTGGGTTTTCCTGACTCCAGAGCTGGCAGTCTACTACAATTCGCAAAGATTAAAAAAATCACAATTGTTTAAGTGGATTGTCAAGGATAGGCACACTAGTTTATTGTTGATGGAGGGATAAACTGGTTCAACTTTTGTCAGAAACCATTTGGAACAATATCTCCCACCCCAAACAACTAACCTAACCTATTGGGCTAGCAATATTATTATGGCACAATTTTTTTCATGGGAGGAGTACTTGAGGAGAGAAGAGAAAGTTTTGAACAGTTTAAGTGAGGATTGTGATAGAAAATCAGTTTGAGAGAAGTGAAAGTATTGTCTTACTGCAGTGAGGGCCTAGTTGAGATTAGATATTATAAACTTTATTGGTCCAGTCAGAATGGTTGCACAACACTTTCTAGCAACTTTCAGCAATAGCACAAGAGCAGGAGTGTGAGATATATGGATTTTGAGAGGAGTTCAAGTTTGGAGTTTATTGAGGCATAAGTTGTTATAGGCTAAGTGATCACAGGATTTGAGAGAATAGGTAGAACTAATTAATGTTGAACTGATTAACTATAATATTTAGATTGTCAAGGGAGAAGGTAAAATCACAGAAGTGATGATAACATTGAGAGAGTACTTTCTGTGGAAGTTACAGTGAAGAAAAAACAAACAAACAAAAACCATGAGTGACACATGGAATGTGAGAAGGTTATGATTGGATGAGGTAATTTTCTAATTATTGATCATGAAAAGAATATCTCTAGGTACTTGCAACATCAAGGTTGTGATCATCCCTATGCATAGCTGAGATGGAATGACCAAATAGGTCAAGGGACTTGAGACCATTTGAAGAAACAAACATATTTAAGTCTACAGAACATATTAAGTCTACCGAATTAGGGCTGGGGTTGAGTTTGAATGGAGGATCATTATCAGACATTGGATCCTTTGATAAAGGAAGGAGAATGGCATTGGAGCTAGTAGATAATTGTCACAAAATACTGAATTGAATGACATCTCTACATATAATGAACTTTCAAAGAAGGAAACATCATTAAGTGATGGCAGAAGAAGGATCCAAGATTAGCATCAATTAGCAAGGAGCATAACAAATCTCCTTCTAGGATCAAGGTGTTGGTATATGAGAGAAAATGCAAACAGCATGTAATAGGATGTTTTTCAGTTGAATTGACTTCTTGAAGGAGGCCAGTCTTTATGAATGTCAAAGATTGAAAGAGCAGTAGAGGAGGAAGTTTAAGTTTAAAAGAAGCTTGCTAATTAATAAATGAAAGCATAGAAGTCACATTAGAAAGGATGGGCATATTTGAATTGGCACAATGGAGAGGCAGGGATGGGGTGAACAAAGATATAGCAGAAGGTAGTATCTGGGAAGGATGTGATTTTAACTCAAGCAGAAAATTTACCTGCATTACAAGATTTGGAAGAATAGCAGGTGGATTTTTGCTTATTAGAGGGAATATAGTAACATTAACTAGGGCTCATAATCTCAGAAATCCTTGAGATAGTATATGGTCAGTCAATCCTTTTTCACATGTCACAGAAGTATAAATGTGCCAAAAAACATTTAGCATGGTGCCAGGCAGATTACAGGAACAAAATAAAAGTTGACATGTCTGTCTGTCTGTCTGTCTCTCTGTCTGTCTATCTATCTATCTATCTATCTTATTTTTATCTAATGCGTATACTAGCAAACCCAGTTCAGGCTATATACATGCCTTTGAGAAAATAGAGATTGGACTTGGAGATTTTGAATATTCCCACAGATGAAGTCACTGGAGCAAGAATCTTGGTATCTGATTCATTGTTACTACAGAGTTTTTGAAATGAAGGCCAGTTATGGGAATCTCTGATTCTAGACACAAGAAATCTGGTATCTGAGCTGAAAGTGAAAGCTTGGCTCCTGGAAGGAAGACTGATATCTCAGATCCTGAGCAGAGTTCCAAAGTGAAAGGCAAGTCATATTGTTACTGGTTTTTGACTGGGTCCAGTTTACCAACATGGACTTTTTTCTGTTTATAGTAATCAATTACTTTATATCATATATCATCTTGATTTGTAAATTATCTATATATTGCACATTATATTGCATTACATGGGTCATTTAAAAACACTGAATATATTATTTCTTTGTCCTAGTGAACTCCTTTTGAGGAAACACCTTCTATTAATGCAGTTTAGCATCTGTTATGAAACTCACAGTTATAGGCTATTGACTAGGTACTGAGAGGTTAAGTGATTAAAAATATGTGTCAATGTTGAGACTTGAGGTAAGTTCTTCCAAATGCCAAAAAACATTTGTCTCCATCCAATAAGCCATGGTGTATTTCCACACAGATCACATATTGATTATATAAGGATAATAAATACTATCATCATAGAGATAGATACTGAGCCTCTGACTTCATGCCTATATGGAACCCGCATCAGAGGAAATTCTCTCACTAAGGCATGTGAACATGTCTTTTTACAATTTATGATCTTATAGGGTACCTTAGAGCACTAAGAGATTTGTCCAGGTCACTCAAGGTCACAACTGAGTATGTGACAGAGGTACAATGTAAAGCCAGGTCTTCATGGCTTTTAGAGCATCCATCTATTAACTCATACACACTTGCCCTTATTGTAACTGTTGACATATCCAACACTTCTAATATTATAATAAAGTAATAGAAGCAAATAATGTAAAAGAAGCAAAATTAGTATTATCTTATTTAAAATAATTTATATAAAAGCTAACTATACTATTATAGTAATAATCAACTACAAAGAAATTAAGGCTTATGACTAATAGCAATGTATGTTGCTTTTGCTATTCAGTCATTTCTGAATCTTTGTGACCACATTTGGGGCTTTTTTGGCAAAGATATTGAAGTGGTTTGCCATTTCCTTCTCCAGATGATTCTATAGATGAGGGAACTCAGGGAAACAGGGTTAAATGACTTGTCTAGGGTCACACAGATAAGAAAGTGTCTCAGGCCAGATTTTTACTCAGAAAAATGAGTCTTCTTGACTTCAGGAGCAATACCATCCAGTGCACTGGCTAGCTCTGAATACCAATACATAGGCAGTCTCAAGAGAGTAATACCCACGAGAATTAATTCTTGAAGTTTTGGGGTACTGACCTACTTGTAGAAAACCCTTAAGGGAAATTTTGAGATGTCCATTGAACATAGAGAGACTTGAGAACTCAGTTATAGTTCTTATTCCTGAATAACTGATATTTAGAGCAAGAGTCTCTGCTCTAATCTGAGACCCAGGTTGTAGGTAGGACAGAAAATTGAATAGTTCATATTTCAGTAGAATTTTTTTTTAAATAATTGCATGTGAATCACTGGCATACATTATTTATTGACTGAAAATGGAAGAGACTTACAAGGGCTCCTTTGTGGTCTAAAGAGATCTATGTGAAATAAATCTGGCATATTCCCCCCAATAATAATATGTTATTGTAGACTTTGTACAAACCATAGACTTTCTGTTTTATTTGTCAGTAAAGAATGTTGTTGGACCACCAAGATTCAATATAATTCAGAAAACACCTGATAATCATTACTCTTAAATTAGAGAAAATCTCCAGTATTCAACTAAACTTTCCATTTTGGAAGCTCAAAGAAAGAAACTTGGCATCTACAAATTAGCCCAGGAGCAGGAAGAAACAATATATTAAAAAGTTGTCTGAACCTTGACACATTTTTTATTTCATTCTTCTTTCTCATTAACACCACTAGAGAGTCATCTGGGATGTGAAGTAAGGTCGATCTTTAATTAATTGATTTTCAATTATTATAAATGATGTATTTGCTTCTGAGCATTTAATTAAGCAACACTCATTATGATTAATATCTATGAACCTGGTAGTTGCTTTTTCTTAAAGGGTGGGGCAATTAATTCATTCACAGGACAATCTTGGTCAGTGAGATCTCTGGAAACAAACCAACTACAACTTATCTGAAACTCTTTGGAATCAATGAGCATGTTTAAAAAATTACAATTGATTTAAATGCTATAATATAAAATTTACTTATAAAATGATTCCTATGTGAAATGCCACATTTTGATTACCTCAGTCTCCTTTTCTACTTTTGATTTACAGCTAGAAAATCCCATCCAATAACAGCAACAGCAACTACTACTACTCCTACTCCTACTCCTACTCCTACTACTACTACTACTACTACAATAACAACAAGTATGACCACTACTACCTCTACTAGCTAGCATT
Source organism: Trichosurus vulpecula (assembly GCF_011100635.1). Classification (NCBI taxonomy): domain Eukaryota; kingdom Metazoa; phylum Chordata; class Mammalia; order Diprotodontia; family Phalangeridae; genus Trichosurus; species Trichosurus vulpecula. The sequence continues at coordinate 345,318,959 of NC_050576.1, read as the reverse complement.
TATATAATTCTTTTTTGGACTATTTTAAATTTTAATTTAGTATTTAATTTTTCCCCAATCACATGTAAAACCATTTTCAACATTCATTTAGAAAAATTGAGCTCCTTGTTCTCTCCCTCCTTTCCTACCCCCTCATTGAGAAAGCAAGCAATTTGGTTATTATGCAAAGCATATTTTCGTATTAGTCACATTGTAGGAGAAAACATAGACCAAAATAAAAACCCAAGAAAAATTAAGATAAAAAAGTATGCTTCAATCTGTATTCAGAGTCCATCAGCCCCTTCTCTGGGAATGGATAGCTTTTTCACGAAAATACCTTCAGAGATGTCTTAGATCATTGTATTGCTGAGAATAGATAATTTTAAGAGTCAATCATCTTATAATATTACTGCTATTTGTAAAATGTTCCCCTGGTTATATTCATTTCACTTTGTATCAGTTCATGTATGTGTCTCCATGTTTTTCTGAGAGCAGCTAGCTCATCATTTCTTATATCACAATAGTATTCCATCGCAATCATATATCACAAATTGTTCAGCCATTCCCCAGTTTATGGGCATCCATTCAATTTTCAATTCTTTGTTATCAAAAAAGAGCTGTTATAAATATTTGAGAATAGTTCCAAATTGTTCTACAAAAGTTTGAATCATTTTACAACTCCACCAACAGTGCATTAGTGTTCCAATTTTCCCACATCTTCTGGAACATTTGTCATTTTCCTTTACTCTCCTATTGGGCAAGGTGTGAGGTAGAACCTCAGTATTGCTTTAATTAGTGTTTCTCCAATCAATAGCGGTCAGAGCATTTTTTATCATATGGCTATAGATAGCTTTCATTACTTCACCTGAAAACTGAGTATTCAAAATTTTTGATCTTTTTGTCAATTGGAGAATGACTCTTATTTTTATAAATTTTATTCAGTTCTTGTCTTATCTTGACAGATAAGGCTTTTATCAGATAAACTTGCTCCAAACATTTTTTCACCATTATGACTGCTAACTGTATTTCCCTCCATCCTATTTCTTTCCCATTTATTCTATTCTCTTTCTTTTTTCACCCTGTCCTTCCTCAAAAGGGTTTTGCTTCTGACAACTGCCTCCCCAATCCACCCTGCTTTCTATGAGGACAACTTTCTCTTATTCCCTTTCCCTCCTACTTTTCTGTAGGGTAAGAGATTTCCATTCCCAGTTGAGAATGCATGGGAGTGCCAAAACCTTTTTTAGCCAATTCTGATGATAATAAGGTTAAAGCATTCCCTGCTACCTCCCCCATCTTCCCATCCACTATAATAGATCTTTCTTGCCTCTTTTATATGAGATAAATTATCCCATTTTACCTCTCCATGATATTCATTAATCACTTTCATTTCTCTCCCCAATTTTTCCTCTAACTCTCTTACTTGATTTTTAAAATCCTTTTTGAGTTCTTCAGTGGCCTGAGATCAATTCATGTTTTTCTTGGAGGCACTGGATGTAGGAATTTTGACTTTTCTGTCTTCTTCTGAATGTGTGTTTTGATCTTCCTTTTCAATATAATAACTTTCTATGGTCAGAATTTTCTTCTGTTATTTGATCATTTTCCCAGACTATTTCTTGATTTTTAATTTTTTTTTTTATTAAAGTGGGGCTTTGCTTCCAGGTTAGAGGGCACATTGCCCCAAGCTTCAAGAGTTTTATGCAGCTGTTTCAGAGATACTTCAAAGGACTTGTAAGTTTTCAGTTTTTTCAAGGTGGTATGATCTAAGGAGAGGGGTGTTTACTACTCTCCTGGTCTGTGCTCTGGCCTGAGTGGTGTATTAGAGGAACCACTTTCTGCTGGGACCAGGAAAAGAGCCAATACTGCCAGAGAGATCACAGGGCTGGAATGGCACCAGTTCTACCCCTGGGAATGTTTCCCCAAGGAGAGATGATGAGTGGGTACCCAGGGTACCTCATGGGATGAGGGAAAGGAGGGTTGTTTTTTTCAAAGAGAAATTTTAGACCTACTGGAGTTTTCTGCCTTCCTAGAACCATACTGTAGGCAAGCACTTCAGTGACTTCTGCCTGGGTTCTGTAAAAGATGCAGGACACCCAGCAGGCTCCTATGGTCAGGAGCAGAAGAGGCTGGCTGAAGAACACCAGCTCAAATGTAACAGTGGGGAGACTGGAGGGCAGGAGATACTTGGTACTGGCTGGGAGGCCTCAAAGAAATACAAACACAGGAAAAGGAAATAATCTTAGCTGAGGATGCCACAGCAGGGGTCCTGGGGCTTTACTGGTTCCCATCAAGACCTGAGGTATGATTTTTCATAGCCTCCTAGGTGGCTGTGTTCTCCTCCACACTGTCAGCATTCCTTTGGCTATGGGCTCAGGGCTCTTTGCCCCAGGGCTCTCTGTGGGTCTCAGCTGCTACACTGGAGGATTCTTCACTGGCTGAGGCTGCCTTCTTCTCACTGCTTTGCTGCTGGTCCATACCCTCCAGGCGCTCAAGTAGACTGTCCACTTGGGCTTCCATCTGGCTCAAATCCCCCTTGATGGAGTGCAGCTCCTGACTCTTAACTTTGTCTGGACATAGGGTGGGTTGTTTCTTCATGGAGGGATGTGGAGACTGAGGCTGCTTTGCCCCCTGTGCCCGTGTAGGTCCATCTGCTTTTGACAGGTGTTTGGTTGATAAGTAGGGGGATCCTCTGATACTCAGGTAGGGGAAGTCTTCCTGATACAGCTCATAGTTCAGGTCACAGTTACCATGGGTAGCACTGTGTTGTCACAGCTGGACAGGCCTGGCTGGCTCCCCATAGGCTCTGTGGCCAACCCTAAATATTTCCAATAGGCTTCTTCACTGCGGAACAGAGTCATGCCAGTTATGGTGGGGGTGAGGGTTGGGGGGAGGTGGGGAGGAAGCGCCAGGTACCAGTGAGGGGCACAGCCAATGCCTCTGCTGCTGCTAGCCATGGCAATGGCCATGGCCTGGGTAGGCGTGCAGGTAGTTGTTTGCTACTGAGCCCAGGGCTGGGCTCCTAGTCTGCTGACACAGCATCATCCCCGCCACAGCTGAAAACTCCCTCTCCCCCACTGTGGGGCTGAATGTGGGTCCTGTAATCTCCTTCTGATCAACTGTTTCACTATCTTAGTGTCTGTGAGTTCAGAGCTCAGGAAGCAGCTTCTTGCAGCTGCTGATTGGTTCACTCCCAAGACCTGCTTTAGGTTTGCTGTGGCCTGGTTTCTGCCCGTGCAGCCTGCAGTGAACTATGCTCCACTCTCAGACCTTGCTTGTCAAACTTTTAAATTGTCTTGGTCTGGAAAATTTTTTCACCCCATGCTTTTGTGGGCTTTGCCAGTCCAGGATTTGTTTTAGGGCCTTATTTAAAGGTCTTTGGAGGGGTTTGGGGTAGTGTTCAGGTGAGTTGCTGCCTTCTCTCCACCATCTTAGCTCCACCCCTATATAATTCTGTAAAATTTGAAAAGAACTTTATAAATTTTAACTCATTTTATCCTCACAATAACTTTTGGAGTAGGTGTTGTTATCATCTCTATTTTAGTCATCAAGAAATTAAGTCAGAGAGCAGTTTAATGACTTCCTTAGTACCTGAGTGAGAACTTGAACTAAGGTCTTGCTGATTCTAGTTCTTGGTACTCTATTAATTTTATCACCTAGCTATTTATTTGCATAGTTTTATAAGGTATTTAAAAAAAACTTATAAAATGCTAATGCATTTATATTTATAGCCGCTCTTTGAATTAGGTACCACAAACATTATAACTGTCATCCTATAGATGAGGAAACTGATGTCCATAGAAAACAATTGCCAATCCAATTGCCAATCAACTGCCAAGGAATAAACTTGAACTTCTAAACCCCAATTTCATAATTTAGAAAATAAGCCGATTAGATTTTGGTATTTCCATGATCCTTGTAATCTTGACTTGACCAGTATTCTTGATTAACAAGTGACACCAGCAGGATTCAAATCCAAATTTCTCCTAGAATCAAAACTAATAAAAAGCTGTCTCTAGTAAATAGAATAGCACCATTACAGTACAAACTATTTTATCCATTTTAAATAAGTTATTTATCCTTGAAAGGACTCTAGATGTGGATTGAAAAGGGACCCCAAACATAGTCTAGTCCAACACCTTCATTTTACATAAAAGAAAACTGAGGGCCAGAAACTGCCCATGGTCATACAAATAGCAATTGTCAGAAGGAAAATCTGCACTCATATTCTGTGATTCTAAAAGAAGCATTTTTTCAACTCTATCATGCTGCCTCATTATCACAAGTCAATACAACTTACCCAGTTTGACTTCATTTTCTCATACCCTGTGCCTTTGCTTAAGAAGCTTAAGAAGCATATAGTCTATTTTAAATCCTATCTGAACTTGTGTCTAACAGAAGCCAGAAGCATAATGAATAACTGTAAGGTGTGATCATGACATTTGCTATCAAAATATCTACAGCATTTGCAACTGCTCAGGTAACACACCTTTTGAAAATAGTGTGCAAATGGATTTACATTCACCTTTATCTCATTCGTACAGCAATGAGGTATCATTTCACCCTTTAATCCTCACCACACAAAATATCCTTATCTAAGAAAATTCAGGGAAAAACATCTTTGTAAATGTATGAGGAACTTATATGTATATATATATGTATATATACATACACACACACACACACACACACACACACACATATATATATATATATATATATATATATATATATATATATATATATATATATATATATATATATATATACATTTTTAACTAGAAGGATTCTTTTCACACTTTCTTTCCTTGACTATCTCTCTCTACCATTTAACTGAATGGGAAGTATTAGTCAAAAGATAAATATAGAATCCCTGAAGGTTACCACTAAGTTCTATGTCATTTTCTTTTTCTTTTCTTTTTTTTTTTGGCAGGGCAATTGGGGTTAAGTGACTTGCCCAAGGTCACACAGCTAGTAAATGTGTCAAGCGTCTCAGGCTGGATTTGAACTCAGGTCCTCCTGACTCCAGGGCTGGTCCTCTACTCTCTGAGCCACCTAGCCGCTCCCTCTATATCATTTTCTATTAAGGTCAGGAACCCTATGACCAAACAATTAAAAAAATCAAAGCTTTCTAGTGCCCTGCCTATAATTTTCTATTCCTGTATTTTTTAAGTTTTTCCATTAGTCAAAATCACACAATTACCCTAAGTCCTGGTAACTGCTAACATATTTGGCTGTGGTCTCTTGTTTTCTAATTATAACCAAGAAATAACACCTCACATTTGTTTGGTGCTTTTAAGTTTTATAAAGCATTTTAATCATAATACTACTGTGAATTGGGTAATATAAACATCACTGTCCAGTTTTGATGCAGGAAGGAAGAAACTATGTCTGAGAGTCTAACTGACTTGGTCAAGATGCTAATCCTGGAGCCCTTACTCCAGATCTAGTATACTTTCTACTACCCTGCATTGATTTTATTATTCTTAAAGAAAAAAAGTCAAAATTCCCAGCAATATTACTTTTATATTTCTCCCTGCCCCTCCAAAAAAGAAAGAGAGTTGTCCCTTATGAAAGGACATTCAGTATGATATAAAGAGTTTGCAGTGAGAATAACTGAATTTAAATTTTTTTCCTCCCAATTAAAGTCTGGTTTACTATGGCCAAATTGCTCAACTATTCTGGGACACTTTTTTGATCTATACAATTATATATTTCAACTTGGCTATAAAGATCTCTTGGCTTTAAATCCTATTTGTCTACAGATTTTAAACGATCTACGTTCAAGGCCAGGCTTTGGCATATAACAAGCACATTTCCACTTCACATAATGCATCTGAGCCTCAGTTTCCTAATCTACAAAGTGGTTTTAATATTAAGAATACTACCTAGTTCATTGGATATTTTAAGGACATTTATCTTTAGTCAGCACAGTGCTAAATAAATTGGAGTAATTATTTTTATCACATATTATTGATCTCCCTCCCTTCCTAATTCTATCTTAAAGAAGCACTTAATTCTGTAGATCTTATGGAAATTTTTCCTAATTTGGAAAAAAAGTGTTTTATATGAGGCTATTATACATTTTCATCATATATTTCAGTACATTAATATGTGGTACCAACGATACCCTATTGCCATAAATATATACAGTTAGATAGATGAGACTGATTCATGATCTAAAGCATTATTTGCTAACATATGTACTGTTGACTTTTTCTAAGAGTCTCAAAGAACTCTCTAACAGATGAAAAAAAAATGAGAGTATAACATGTACTATTCTGAAGGATGATAACTTGCTAGCAAAATAAATCACCGTGAAAAAAGGCATGAGGATTGAATGGTTGATTAATTCCTTTAATTTTAGCTATGAAAGATTTAAATTTGGTACATGTAAAAGATTTTACACAATATTCTGGAGTTATTATAATTCTGTCATCAAATACTGAAATGTATCTTTTCATTTCATAGATTTAGTTGTTACTTCTTTTTGAGATCTTTTTTAAGGGGTGATTGGTGGATTCTTTCACTTCCTATTTTACCTTCCAATTCTAGAATATCAGGGCAGTTTTCCTTGATAATTTCTTGAAAGATGATGTCTAGGCTCTTTTTTTTGATCATGGCTTTCAGGTACTCTAATAATTCTAAATTATCTCTCCTGGATCTATTCTCTGCATCTGTGGTTTTTCCAATGTGATATTTCACAGTGTCTTCCATTTTTTATTTTTTTGGTTCTGCTTTATAATTTCTTGATTTCTCATGGAATCACCACCTTCCACTTGCTCCATTCTCATTTTTAAGGCATTATTTTCTTCAGTGATCTTTTGGACCTCCTTTTCCATTTGGCTAATTCTGCCTTTTAAGGCATTCTTTTGGTCATTGGATTTTTGGACCTCTTTTGCCATTTGTGTTAGTTTACTTTTTTTAAGGTATTAATTTTGTCTTGGGTCTCCTACTCATTTTTCATGATTTTCTTGCAGTGCTCCTTTTCCCTTAAGTACCACTAACCTGCACTTACCGAGATCCAAGTAGTGCAAAGCAAGAGGATGCACCTGGTAAAGAGATCCCTGAACGCTCTCTCTGATCAGCCACTTGATTCCCACCCCTGTCTGTTTGTCTGGAACACTAGAATGAGCTTCCACTTCTGCTAATACCACTGCCACTGCAGCCACCTCCACCACTCCCCGGGCAGGAGCCAGATTGTGCCCCTCTCTCACCCAGGTCCAACAGTATTCCCACTGACTTGCTATGTTGTCTTTGGCATTTGTGGTTTGAGAAGTCTGAAAACTGCCACAGATCAGTGACACAGTGCCCTGAAGCCTCCTCTGCCATTGTGCTCCAGCCTGGTCTGTCCTGATGAAGCCCACAATGGGCTATGCTCTGCTTCCAGCACAGTGTGATAGGCCCTTCTCAACTACCATCCAGGCCATCTTGGGCTGGAGACTTGTTTCACTTTATATTTTGTGAGTTCTGTAGCTCTAGAATTTGTTTAGAGTAATTCTTTACAGGTGTTTGGAGGGATTTGCGGGAGAGCTCAAGCAAGTCCCCGTTTTCATCCCGCCATCTTGGTTCCATCCCCTTAGTTTTTATTCCCAAAACTCTTTTTTGAATTTTATCATTTTAATTTAATATCTTAGTTTTCAACACTGATTTCCACAAGATTTTGAGTCACAAATTTTCTCCCCATTTCCACCCTCCCCCCCATTCCAAGATGGAATATATTCTGATAGCCTCATTCCCCAGTCAGCTCTCCCTTCTGTCACTCCACTCCCCTTCCCATCCCCTTTCCCCTTACTTTCTTGTAGGGAAGGATAGATTTCTATGCCGCATTCCCCATATATCTTGTTTCCCAGCTGCATGCAGAAATGTCTTTTGTTGAGCATCTGTTTTTAAAAAATTGAGTTCCAAATTCTCTTTCCTCTTCCCCTTCCACCCACCCTCCCTAGGAAGGCAAGCAATTCAACATAGGTCACACACATATCATTATGCAAAACCCTTCCACAGTACTCATATTGTGAAAGACTAACTATATTTCCTTCCTTCCTATCCTGTCTCCCCTTATTCAATTTTCTCCCTTGACCCTGTCCCTTTTTGAAACTGTTTGCTTTCGATTACCTGCTCCCCCTATCTGCCCTCCCTTCTATCATCCACCATTTTTTATCGCCTTCACCTTACTTTCCTGTGGAGTAAGATACCCAATTGAGTGTGTATGTTAGTCCCTCCTCAGGTCAAATCTGATGAGAGCAAGATTCACTCATTCCCTCTTACCTACTCACTTTTCCCTTCCAACGAAACTGTTTTTTCTTGCCACTTTTATGTGAGATAATTTACCCAATTCTATCTCTCCCTTTCTCCCTCTCTCAATTTATTACTCCCTCATCCCTTCATTTTATTTTATTTTTAGATACCATCCCTTCATATTCAACTCACCATGTGACCTGTCTATATATATGTATATTCCCTTCAACTACCCTAATACTGAGAAAGGTCTCATGAATTACACACATCATCTTTCCATGTGGGACTATAAACAAAACAGTTCAACTTCAGCAAGTCCCTTAGGAATTCTCTTTTTTGTTTACCTTCTCATGCTTCTCTTGATCCTTATCTTTAAAGTCAAATTTTCTTTTCAGCTTTGGTCTTTTCATTGAGAAAGCTTGAAAGTCCTCTATTTTATTGAAAATCCATATTTTACCTTGGAGCATGATACTCAGTTTTGCTGGGTGGGTGATTCTTGGTTTTAATCCTAGCTGCTTTGACCACTGGAATATCATATTCCAAGCCCTTTGATCCCTTAATGTAGAAGCTGCTAGATCTTGTGTTATCCTGATTGCATTTCCACAATACTCTCATTGTTTCTTTCTGGCTGCTTGCAGTATTTCCTCCTTGACCTGGAAACTTTGGAATTTGGAGACAATATTCCTAGGAGTTTTCTTTTGGGGTTCTTTTTCAAGAGACAATCAGTGGATTCTTTCAATTTCTATTTTACCCTCTGGCTCCAGAATATCAGGGAAGTTTTCCTTAATAATTTCTGGAAAGGTGATATCTAGGCTCTTTTTTATCATAGCTTTCATGTAGTTCAATAATTTTTAAATTATCTTTCCTGGATCTATTCTCCATGTCAGTGGTTTTTTTCCAATGAGATAATTCACATTGTCTTCCATTTTTTCATTCCTATGGATCTGTTTTATAATATCTTGATTTCTCACAAAGTCACTAGCTTCCACTTGCTGCAATCTAATTTTTAAGGTGGTATTTTCTTCAGTGGTCTTTTGGATTTCCTTTTCCATTCGGCTAATTCTGTCTTCCAAGGCATTCTTCTCCTCATTGGCTTTTTGGAGCTCTTTTGACATTTGGGTTAGTCTGTTCTTTAAGGTGTTATTTTCTTCAGTATTTTTGGGTCTCCTTTAGCAAGTCATTGACTTGTTTTTCATGGTTTTCTTGCATCACTCTCATTTCTTGTCTTAATTTTTCCTCTACTTCTCTACTTTTTTTCCAAATTGTTTTTGAACTCTTCCATTGCCTGAGACCATTTCATATTTTTCTTGGAGGCTTTTGTTATAGGCTCTTTGACTTTATTGACTTCTTCTGGCTGTATGTTTTGGACTTCTTTGTCAGCAAAGAAAGATTCCAAAGTCTGAGTCTGAATCTGAGTTTGAGTCTGAGTTCAGTTTTGCTGCCTGTTAATGTTCCCACCTAACTACTTGACCCTTGAGTTTTTTGTCACTGCTTGTAGAATAGAAAATACTTTTTCTCTAGCTTTAGGGTCCAATCACTGCTGTTTTCAGAGCAACTTCTTCTCCATCATCACTGCAGGCTCTATCAGAGGAGCACTCTTCTTCCTGCAAGAACCACCAATGAGGACTGCAACCCAGAGCCAAGCAGGGCACAGGAAGAGAAACTGCCTCTGCACTCACAAAGTGCTTGTTACACTCTCGCTCTGATCTGCTGCTACATTCCTTCCACTATGTGAGCCAGGGAATCAGGAAGCTGCTGATGCTGGAGCTCTGGAAGCAGCTTCAGGAGCTTCCTGCTGCTGCCACCCCCACAGCTGCACCACCTCCTTCCCCTTCAGGGATGGGGCCGGACCATTCTAAACTTGATCTCACAGTTTCCCACTAACCTGCTTTTTGACATTTGTTGGTTGAGAAGTCTGGTAACTGCCACAGCTTAATGATTCATGGCCCTAAGGGATGTTTGGGGCTGGCTGACTCCAGGTCTATTCTGTCCTGGCATGGCCCATGCTGGGCTGCACTTTGCTCCCAGCACAGTGTGATAGACCCTTCCCAGCGACCATCCAGGATCTCCTGGGCTGGAGACCTGTTTCCCTCTGCTATTTCTTGGTTCTGCAGCTCTAGAATTTGTTCAGAGCCATTTTTTACAGGTATTTGGAGAGATTTGGGAGAGAGCTTAAGCAAGTCCCTGCTTTCCAGCTGCCATCTTGGCTCCACATCCTGCCCAAACTCTTGTCCATGTCTTCCTAAAGATTTGACAAAGGGAGTCCAACGAAGATGCTAGTGGTCTTCCTTGATTTCTTGCAATGCTGAGAGAATACAAAAAGAGCAATGAGACTGTCTTCATGGCATGCATTCCCTTTGCCATGTGACTAATTCAATTTTAATATTTACTTTTATGCTTCCACTATGAAATTTTCTATCTTTGAACTTACACTTTGAACTTACATCATTTTTTGTAGGCCACACTGTTTGTACTGATTATACACCATTTCACTACCCATTCTATGCTATATTAAATTTCATTTCTTGGGAGATTTTTGTTTTATATATAGTAGCAATACTACATTGGTGAACAAGAGATAACAGAGATGGGTCTTATGTGTTCACAAGATTTTATAGAAGCTTATATGCTGAACTATTCCTATGTAGGTGCCATTTCTCACTATGTTACAAGTAATTCAAGTGTCAAGTTACTTACATTCTTTTTTAGACTCTTTTCTTCTTGTTATGACCGATGTATTAGCTTATTTGTGAAAATATTATAAGCATTTAACATTTACTCTCTTTTTTAACCATTTTTAATTATCACTAATGTTTTAAGATAGAGTAGCACTGATTTTTTTCAATTGCATAGTAAAATAGTATTGTGACAGTTTTAATTAATTATTAAATTATTTCAAAGGACTTCACTATTCCTGTGGTAGGTTTGGGAATAGTAGTCAGAGACTATTCAAAAGGCTACATGACAACATCTCAATTATCTGAGCCTTCAAAAATGAGCAGAAGTGCTAAAAATCTCCACAGAGTATTACAGAATAAAACCATTTATAGCAACTTTAAAATGTATTTTGATACTTACTTTTCATTATGTTTATGCTTGGTGCCTGAATACCTAACCCTCCAGATAAAACCTTGACACTACACACTTAAGACCTCATTCAGGATTGACTAAAAGATTATCTCCTTTCTCTTTTCCTTCATGTCTTCCTTGTTTCTTCTCTTTACTCCACGCAATGATGGTTAGAAATAAGTTTATCCATAAAAATGGCACAAAGCAGAAGCCTAGAATGTATTGTTCTCATCTTGTATTTGTTCTGAGAAAAATTTCTGCCTTGGGGAGATAATTAATCATATCTGGTAACTACAGCTGTACTTCAATACATCTCCAATATTGAAAGTACACATGAATAAAAGTTCACATTAAAAAAATTCTTCTCATACATACATCAGGCATTCTTTTTTCTTCTATGAAAATACTTTTTTAAAGCAGTCAAACAAATTATCTAAAGATATTCAATATACTCAAACTACAATTTACAATTATGGAATATAATCTATAATCTCTAATTACATATAATTTGAAATAAATATAATGACATAATAAATGTCTGTCATACTTCAGTCTGCTTGTTTTTTTACATCTTTTTTTTCTTTTTTTATTTATTTATTTATTTTTTATTTATTTTTAGTTTACCACACACGGTTCTACATAGTTTTGAGTTCCAGTTTATCTCCCCTCCCTCCCCCCTCCCTCCCCAAGACGGCATGAAGTCTCATATAACTGTCATGTATAACTTCGCATTGAATTAATTTATGCTCTAGTCAAGTCGTGGAGAAGAATTTTGACCAATGGAATGAATCATGAGAAAGAAGAAACAGAACCAAAAAAAAAACAAAAAAAAAACCCCAAAACCAAAAACAAAAGAGAAGCAGAAAAGGCGAGCATGTAGTAGTGTGCCTCAGTCTGTATTCAAACTTCGCAGTTCTTTCTCTGAATGAAGATAGCATTCTCCATCGTGAGTCCCCTGGAGTTGTCCTTGCCCCTTTAGGTTGCTGAGAGAAGCGCAGTATGTCAGGGTTGGTCCTCACGGAATCCACATATCTGTGGCTGTGCACAACGTTCTCCTGGCTCTGCTCCGCTCACTCAGCATTATGTCGTGTAGGTTTTTCCAGGTTGTTATGAAGTCTGCATCATCCCCATTTCTTATGGCACAATAGTATTCCATCACCTTCATATACCACAGCTTGTTCAGCCATTCCCCAATTGATGGGCATCCCTTTGCTTTCCAATTCTTGGCTACCACAAAGAGAGCTGCTATAAATATTCTTGTACATATGGGTCCTTTTCCCGCTTGCGTGATTTCTTTGGGATACAACCCTAGAAGTGGTATTACTGGGTCAAAGGGTATGAACATTTCTATAGCCCTTTGGGCATAGTTCCACACCGCCCTCCAAAATGGCTGGATCAGCTCGCAACTCCACCAGCAATGCAACAATGTTCCAATTTCCCCACATCCTTTCCAGCATTTATCATTCTCCTGATTTGTTATTTTAGCCAATCTGACAGGAGAGATGTGGTATCTAAGAGTTGTTTTGATTTGCATTTCTCTAATCAGCAGCGATCCAGAGCATTTTTCCATATGCCTGTATATAGCTTTAATTTCTTCCTCTGAAAACTGCCTGTTCATATCCTTTGACCATTTCTCAATTGGGGAATGGCTTGTATTCCTATATATTTGGCTTAGCTCCCTGTATATTTTAGAAATGAGGCCTTTATCAGAGATACTAGTTGCAAAGATTTTCTCCCAATTTTCTGCTTCCCTCCTAATTCTTGTTGCATTGGCTTTTTTTGTACAAAAACATTTCAATTTGACATAATCAAAATTATCCACTTTGCATTTTGTAATGCTCTCTATCTCTTGTTGGGTCAAGAATTCTTTACTTTTCCACAAATCTGATAAGTAAACTATTCCTTGCTTTCCCAAATTACTTAGAGTATCAACTTTTACTCCTAAATCATGAACCCATTTTGACTTTATTTTGGTATATGGTGTAAGATATTGGTCTATGCCCAGTTTTTGCCCTACCATTTTCCAATTTTCCCAACAGTTTTTGTGAAATAGTGAATTATTAGCCCAGAAACTGGCTTCTTTGGGTTTATCAAAGAGTAGATTGCTAAACTTGTTGATTTCACCTACTTGTGTACCTATCCTATACCACTGATCCACACCCCTGTTTCTTAACCAGTACCAGGCAGTTTTGATGACTGCTGCTGTGTAGTACAGTTTAATATCTGGTGTGGCTAAACCACCATCCCTAGCATGTCTTTTCATTAATATCCTAGATATTCTAGACCTCTTGTTTTTCCAAATGAATTTTGTTATTATTTTGTCCAGCTCAGTAAAAAAAATTTTGGTAGTTCGATTGGTATGGCACTGAATAGATAGATTAATTTAGGTAGAATTGTCATTTTTATTATATTAGCTCGGCCTAACCATGAGCAACTGATATTTCTCCATTTATTTAGATCTGATTTTATTCGCGTGAAGAGTGTTTCATAGTTATGTTCATATAGGCCCTGGGTTTGTCTTGGCAAATAGACTCCCAAATATTTTATAGTGCCTTCAGTAACTTTGAATGGAATTTCTCTTTCTATCTCTTGCTGTTGGGCTTTGTCAGTAATGTATAGGAATGCTGAGGATTTATGTGGGTTTATTTTATATCCTGCAACTTTGCTAAAGTTGTTTATTATTTCAAGTAGTTTTTTACTTGATTCTCTAGGATTCTCTAGATAAATCATCATATCACCTGCAAAAAGTGATAATTTAGTTTCTTCTTTTCCTATTCTAATTCCTTCAATTTCTTTTTCTTCTCTTATTGCTACAGCTAATGTTTCTAGAACCAAATTGAATAATAGGGGTGATAATGGACATCCTTGTTTCACCCCTGATCTTATTGGGAATGCATCTAGTTTATCCCCATTACAAATAATGCTTGTTGATGGTTTTAGGTAGATGCTATTTATAATTTTGAGGAAGGTTCCCCTTATTCCTATGCTTTCTAGTGTTTTTAATAGGAATGGGTGTTGTACTTTGTCAAAGGCTTTTTCTGCGTCTATTGAGATGATCATATGGTTTTTGCTAGTTTTGTTGTTGATATGATCAATTATGCTAATAGTTTTCCTAATATTGAACCAGCCTTGCATTCCTGGAATAAATCCTACCTGGTCATGGTGTATTATTCTCGTAATGAGTTGCTGCAATCTTTTTGCTAATATTTTATTTAAAATTTTTGCATCAATATTCATTAGAGAAATTGGTCTATAATTTTCTTTCTCTGTTTTAACTCTACCTGGTTTAGGTATTAGTACCATATTTGTGTCATAAAAAGAATTTGGTAGGACTCCTTCTTCCCCTATTTTCCCAAATAGTCTGCAAAGTATTGGAATTAGTTGTTCTTTAAATGTTTGATAGAATTCACATGTAAAACCATCTGGCCCTGGAGATTTTTTCCTAGGGAGTTCATTGATGGCCTGCTCAATTTCTTTTTCTGATATGGGGTCATTAAGAAATTTCACTTCCTTCTCTGTTAGTCTGGGCAGTTTATGTTTTTGTAGATATTCATCCATATCTCTAAGGTTGTCAAATTTATGGGCATACAGTTGGGCAAAATAATTCCTAATTATTGTTTTGATTTCCTCTTCATTAGAGGTGACCTCACCCTTTTCATTTTTTATACTGGTAATTTGATTTTCTTCTTTCTTTTTTTTAATCAAATTGGCCAAAGGTTTGTCAATTTTATTGGTTTTTTCATAAAACCAGCTCTTTGTTTTATTTATTAATTCAATAGTTTTCTTGGTTTCAATTTTATTAATCTCTCCTTTGATTTTCAGTATTTCTAATTTGGTATTTAATTGGGGGTTTTCAATTTGCTCTTTTTCTAGCTTTTTCAGCTGTATGCCCATATCATTGATCTCCTCTTTCCCTATTTTATTCATGTAGGCATTTAGAGATATAAAACTTCCCCTAAGAACAGCTTTTGCTGCATCCCATAAGTTTTGGTATGTTGTTTCATTATTGTCATTCTCTTGAATGAAATTATTGATTGTTTCTCTGATTTGATCTTTGGCCCACTCACTCTTTAGAATTAAATTATTTAGTTTCCAATTAGTTTTTAGCTTATTTTTCCATGGTGCTTTATTAAAAATGATTCTTATTGCATCATGATCTGAAAAGGATGCATTGACTACTTCTGCTTTTCTGCACTGGATTGTGAGGTTTTTATGCCCAAGTACATGGTCAATTTTTGAGTATGTGCCATGTACTTTTGAGAAGAAAGTATATTCCTTTTTATCCCCATTCAGTTTTCTCCAGAGGTCTATCATATGTGCCTTTTCTAAAATTCTGTTTACCTCCTTAACTTTTTTCTTATTTATTTTGAGGTTAGATTTATCAAGTTCAGAAAGGGGGAGGTTGAGGTCTCCCAATATTATAGTTTTGCTGTCTATTTCTTCTTGTAACTCCCTTAACCTCTCCTCTAAGAATTTGTATGCCTTACCACTTGGTGCATATATGTTAAGCAATGATATTGCTTCATTGTTTATGGTGCCTTTTAGCAGGATATAATGTCCTTCCTTATCTCTTCTAATTAGATCTATCTTTACTTTTGCTTTGTCTGAGATTAGGATTGCTACACCTGCTTTTTTTACTTTAGCTGAGGCACAATATATTTTACTCCAGCCTTTTACCTTAACCCTATGTGTATCCCCCTGTTTCAGATGTGTTTCTTGTAAACAGCATATTGTAGGATTATGGTTTTTAATCCATTCTGCTATCTGCTTCTGTTTTGTGAGAATGTTCATCCCCTGCACGTTCAGGGTTATGATTTCTATCTGTGTCTTTTTCTCCATCCTAATTCCCCCTGCTTATGCTTTTATTCCTCCCTTTCCCCTTCTCCTCCCCAACAAAGTTTTGCTTTTGACCGCCGCTTTCCTCAGTTAACCCTCCCTCTTTATTCCCCTCCCTTATCTAACCGTTACCCACTTGCTACTTCTCCTCTTCTTTCTGCCCTCCCCCCTCCCTTTTTCCCCCCTTTCCCTCCCACTTCCCGTAGGACAAGTTAGATTTCTAAACTTATCAGAGTATGTTATTCCCTTCTTGAACTAGATCAGATGACAGTAAAGCTCAAATACTGCTCTTCTCCCTCCCTTCTTTCCTTCTACTATAATATGTTTTTTTGCCACTTCCTTTGGTGTAATTTACCCTTTTCTACAACCTTCTTACCACTTCCCTCATAGCCCTCCCTTTATATCTCTTATTTATATTTTATATCTTTACATCAATTAATTTATACAGGCATTCACAACCTATGTATATCCCTTTCATTTGTCACAATAGTTGTACCATTCACAAGAATGACTTATATATGTATATGTATATATATATATACATAAAAAACATACATAAGATGATATAATCCCACATAAAGATGTAAACAACCTAAGCTTATTGGTTAATGAAGTTTGTGGGGTTTTTCCCCCGGTTACCTTTTTATGTCTCTCTTGAGGTTTGTATTTGGAGATAATTTCTCTATCACCCTAACGAGTGTTCATCCTGTCTCGTACATCCTCTATACAACTGCCACAGTGAAGTTCCCCAAATCACAGGTTTTGCTATTTTGTCCCTCAGATCAAAAATCTCCAGTGACTCCCTATTATTTCCTGGTTAAAAGTATTCTCTTCTATTTCATCTGCAAAGCCTGTCACAATCACAATAGCTGCAGTCTATTTTACTAGTTTTATTATATACTACTCTCATTTTTCTCCAGTCAAACTGATATACTTCTTATTTATAATACATATTTCTTGTCTCATCATGTCTTCTTGTCTCTTACGCCTGAAATGCATTTCTTTATTCCTGCCTCTTCAAGTCCTTTAATTATCATTAAGCATGAATCTGACTCCCTCATTCAACCAACTTCAGTATCTGGTAGTAACCTCTAAGATAAAGTACAAATTCTTCCATTTAGATTTTGAAAATCTTTACAATCTAGCATTAATCTATATTTCCAGTCTCAGTTGACATTATTCACCTCCTATACATTCTGTGATCTAGCCAAATTGGACTTCTCTCTGTATCTCTCACATATTCTATCTCTGATATCTGGTTTTGCCTTTGTAATCCTCCACTTTCCTTACCTCCACCTCAGAAAGTTGATATCTTTATGAAAACCCTCTAGGAATTGTTCTCCCTCCTTCCCAAACAAGTTTGAATTTAATTACTTCATATATGTTTCAATTTATTAACTTCATATTTCTGTTCTATTTACATATGTATGTGTTCTCTTTTCTTTTGGAGTATAAGCTTATTGTAAGCAGGGATTTTTCCATTCTTTGTACAGAATACCCAATAACTAGCACAGTGCCTGACACATAATAGGTTTTTAAAATTACTTATAGATTTATTGATTCAGAGTTCAGCTCAAGCAACTCCCTTACCATCATGTCTATTTCAGATCCTCCAGTAGCTAGTGTCCTCCTCCAGATTATTTTTCCATCTTTTGTTTTTACTTTATGTGTGCAGTTTATTGTTCACAGAATTCTTGAGGACAGACACTGTTCTTTTTTTTGTATCCTCAGAGGCTAAAATAGTGCCATTCACATAGTTTAACAACTGCTTGTCCATTGATTGTTGCTTGTTGAACAAGAATTGTGATAATGGATGATGCACTTTACACATGATCTCTTATATTTTTTCTAGTGATGCTTCATTTCTTTAACATAGTCTTATATTCTAGGCCATAAGATCAATTACGAACACAAATAAATTTTACTGTGGAGTGAAGTAAAGGTTTGCTACTTGCAACTGAGGTAAATCAGCTCTTAAAATCAAACTTTTAAATTATGTTACATTGGAAGCCACTTTCAGCTCTGAAGCTATGATCCTATGAAGAAGGCCCTTTTCTTTTAAGTCCACCTTATCTTGCAATGGAAGCTATTGTTCTTGGAAGCCTCTTATCTAGAAACTATAGTTGCTGTTTCTTTGACATATTTTCCCTAGAAATATTTATTAATAGCATTGATTAAGGGCATACTTTGTGACAGGCTCTTTGCTAAGTACAAAAGATATAAAGCAAGGCAAAAGATCATCCCTGCCCTAAAGGAGCTTCAGTCTAGTGGAAGAAACAACATGCAAATACATATTTACAGGACAAATCGGAGATAATCAATGAATTGAAGACACTAGCATTATCAACTGGACTGGAACCAGCTTCTAGCCTGGGAGTAGCTGGAGCCACACAGAGCAGGTAAGAGGCAGGTGTGTCAGGGGTTAAACTGAAGCTTAATTAGTTGAGAGCAAGGAAAATGCTTGCAAGTAGAAGTCCCCTCCTCCTCCTGAGGAGGGCTTAAAATGCTAGGCAAAGGCAGGTCTTATACACATAAAACACACTCTGGGGCTGGACTACAACAGAATCATTCTTAGCAGTTCCTATGGCAGATTTGTGCATGGAGAATGCAGGGATTCCTCGGATCTATGGCAACAGTTCTTAAGTTGATTTTCTTAAGTCTTAAGGGTCATTGAGTCTTGTAATTATTAAGTGGGCTACAGAACCAGAGTTGACATGGTGTGGACAAGAGTGCAGTCCCTGGTTTGGTCCAACTGGCTGTTAAAAAAAAAAAACAGTGATTTTGAGCACATCAAGAGATGTGATGGATGGCTTCAGGTTGCAGCATGTTGGCTCTTAGGTCTCTGGGAAATAGGGGGAGCTCCAACAAATCTAACCAGTTAATGATTAGTGTGAAAATTATAAATCTCTCTGTGACCACTGACTGCTGGTTAAACCAGTAAGAGGTGAGATCATCCAGAGCACAAAGGATTGTTGTTAGGCCAAGCTCATGGCACAGCCTGCTCTCTGGGTCTTATGTCTGGGAAAAAGAGTGTCTCCAAATACCTTGACAGCATCAAGGTGGGAGAGGTCAAGAGACAATTCCTGCAAAAAAATGAGACTTTAGCTAAAAGTTAAAGAAGTACATGGAGGCTAAAAAGGTGAGGAAGAAGAGAATTCTCAGCATGAGGGACAGGCAGAGAAAATGCCTTATGTTCAGTGTTTAAACTTAGACTATTCTCACTTCCCTGAGTCTTGGATTGACTCATTGAGTGATATCTTGGCTGCTTGTGTTTCTCCCCTGGCCATCATTCTTTCCTAAATCATCTGCTTTCCTTGCGAAAGGCAGTCATCCAATCTTATTTTCCTATTCTATTTCATTATTTCCTTTCAATATTCTTAAACTCATACAATAACAATTTTGGAGTTATCCCAAAATTCCATCTGATTTATTGCAGAGAGGAGAGAAGCCTTTTGTTTTCCTCCTTCACAAAATCTTTCTAATGACACAAGCATTCAAGGCTAAGGCATGGACTTCCCTCACTATTCAAGAAAGTTGAAATGATTAAAAGTTTGATATGAAATGTGACTTTCCTAGATATATTATCTAAAAACTGCATTTGAAATATTCATCACTGAATACACTTTACATTTATACTCCATGAAAATTTTATACCTTGACATAAAATTAAACTCTAAAGGATCAAGGAGTTCAATTCAAAGGCTCAGTCTGTCTTGAAGTTAAGCCAAGGAAAGATATTTGTTAGAAAGTGTCCAGGAGGTATGAAGAATTATTTTGTTTTCAGGAAGTCACCAGCTTGGTAGCTCTATGAGGAATCGCTTTCCAACTAGGCTTCTAAAAAAGAGCATTGCAACCAGAAGTTTAAGGTCTTTTCCTTTTATTTCTCTTCCCACCCTTCTATCTTTTTCCCATATATAGCAACTTCTTCCCTCTAGGAATATAAAAGATAAGTAGGACAAAAGCCCACTGGGAAAATATTTTCCTTCCTTTAGAAAGAAATGTACTTTAGACCATTAATTCAATAAATTTAACTAATAGAATAGAGTTTTTTATTTTAGAAAATTAGAATCCTATCCCTCCCCCACCCATATATCATTATAAAAAGTCTTTTTGGTGTTATGAGCACATATTCAGATTGTGTGGGATTTATATTTTTGTAGATATCTAACTTGATCTTTAAAAAGACTGTCAACATGGGTTTTGTTTAAGAATGTAAGCATTTTCAAAGGTGAGTTTTAAGCCAGAAAAATATTATTCTCACTCTTTATTCAATTTAAGTTAGACATTTGCAAAATAGTTATTCTGAGTGCTACCAGTACAATTTGAATTCATAAATACAATTTGCTTTTCAAATGATCAGCTCCCATGATTTCAAACAAACACAATTTTGATAGTTCTGCAATGTTAGTTTTGAACTGATTCATTTAAGCACTGTTCACTTTCGGGATGCATTTGGTTTCATTTTGTTGGTTTTGAGATGACACCCCAAAATTCAGTACGAAGTAATCAGTCAGTAATGAATTAAGATATTGAAGTATAAATCATGAGTAGAGTGCTCATAAGTACTTGTTTTCAAAATTAATATACTGTCCATATTTACAATACCTTTCCTTCCAAGGAACAAACATCTTTTAATTTCATTGCTGCAGTCACCATATGCACTGTTTTTTTAAGCCCAAGATTATGAAATCTGATACTGCTTCTATTTCTTCATCCTCTATTTGCCAGGAAGTAATGAGACCAGATGCCATGATCTTAGCTTTTTTGTTGTTTTTTTAATGTTAAGGTTCAAGTCAGCTTATATACTCTCCTCTTTTATGCTCAGCAAGAGGTTTCTTAATTGTTCTTCACTCTCTGCTCTAAGAATGGTATCATCTGGATGGATATCTGAGTTTGTTGATGTTTCTCCCATCAATCTTGGCTTTTGATTCAGCCTGGCATTTTGCATGATGTATACTGCATATAAGTTAAATTAATACGGTAACAATATACAACCTTGTTATATTTCATTCCAGATCTTGAACCAATGAATTGTTTCATATTTGTTTTTAACTGTTGTTTCTTGATCCTCAGATGATTCCATTAGGAGACACATAAGATGATTTGGTACTTGCAACTTTTTGAGGACTTGATACATTTTGTTGTGATCCACACAGTCAAAGGCTTTACTGTAATTAATGAAGCAGAACTATGTGCATATCCAGAACTTCATTGATCTTTCCATAATATAGCAGATGTTGGCAATTTGGTCTCTAGTTCCTCTGCCTCTTTGAAAACTAGCCTGCTCTTCTGCTCATTCTTTTTTTATTACATTTTCTATTTTTAGTTTACAAGACTTATTTGTACATGTTCTTGAGTTTCAAATTTTCTTCCCTTCCCTGCCTTCCCCCCTTCCCCGACCAAGACGGCATGCAGTGCAATATAGATTCTACATAGACCTTCATGTTAAACTTATTTACATAATAGTTAAATTGCAAAGAAGAATTATGACCAATGGAATGAATCATGAGAGAGAAGAAAAAAAAAAGAAGAGAAAAAAAGAGAGCAAATAGTTAGCCTCAGTCAGTATTCAGACTCCACAGTTCTTTCTCTGGATGTAGCTAGCTTTTTCCATCATGAGTCCTTTGGAACTTTCTTTGAACATTGTATTGCTGAGGGCAGCCAAGTCTATCAAAGTTAGTTATCAAAGAATCAATATGTTCTTCTGGTTCTGCTCCTCTCACTCAGCATCATATCATGGAGGTCTTTACAGGTTATTATGAAGTCCGTATCTTCCCCATTTCTTATAGCACAATAGTATACAATTACATTCATATACCACAATTTGTTCAGCCATTCCGCAATTGATGGGCATCCCCTTGATTTCTAATACTTTGCCACCACAAAAAGAGCTGCTATAAATATTTTTGTACATACAGGCCCCTTTCCCACTTGTGTGATCTCTTTAGGATGTAGGCCTAGGAGTGGTATTTGCTGGATCAAAGGGCATGCACATTTTTATAGCCCTTTGGGCATAGTTCCAAATTACTCTCCAAAATGGCTGGATCTGTTTTATTATCTGTTTTAATATCTGTTTATTATCTGTTATTATCTGTTGCAATTTTCCCACATCCTCTTCAGCATTTATGGTTTTCCTGTTTTGTCATACTGGCCAATCTGACAGGAGAGATGTGGTACCCAGGAATAGTTTTGATTTGCATTTCTCTAATCAATAGCGATTTAGAGAATTTTTCCATATGCCTATAGATATCTTTAATTTCTTCCTCTGAAAACTGCCTGTTCATATCTTTTGACCATTTCTCACTTGGGGAATCACTTTTATTTTTATAAATTTGGATCAGTTCCCTGTATATTTTAGATATGAGACCTTTATCAGAGACATTGTTTGTAAAGATTTTCTCCCAATTTTCTGCTTCCCTCCTAATCTTTGTTGCATTGATTTTGTTTATACAAAAACTTTTCAGTTCAACATAATCAAAATTATCCATTTTGCATTTTATAATGCTCTCTATCACTTGTTGGGTCATGAATTCTTCCCTTTCCCACAGATCTGATAGGCAAACTACTCCCTGATCTCCTAAATTGCTTATAGTATCAGCCTTTATTCCTAAATCATGGACCCATTTTGACTTTATTTTGGTATATGGTGTAAGATATTGGTCTATGTCCAGTTTCTGCCATGCCATTTTCTCATTTTCCCAGCAGTTTTTGTGGAATAGTGAATTCTTAGGCCAGAAGCTGGATTCTTTGGGTTTATCAAAGAGTAGATTGCTATAGTTGTTGACTTCTGTGCCTTGTGTATCTAACCTATTCCACTCATCTACCACTCTGTTTCTTAACCAGTACCAGGTAGTTTTGATGACTGCTGCTTTATAGTACAGTTTGATATCTGGTATGGCTAGTCCACCTTCCCTAGCATTTATTTTAATTAATTCCCTTGATATCCTGGACTTTTTGTTCTTCCAGATGAATTTTGTTATTATTTTATCCAGCTACGCAAAATAATTTTTTGGTAGTTCGATTGTTATGGCACTGAATAAGTAAATTAATTTAGGTAAAATTGTCATTTATGCTTTATTAGCTCAGCCTACCCATGAGAAACTGATGGCATTCCATTTATTTAGATCTGAATTTATTCTTCTGAAAAGTGTTTTGTAATTGTGTTCATATAGTTCTTGGACTTGCCTTGGTAGGTAGACTCCCAAATATTTTATAGTGTGTACAGTAACTTTAAATGGAATTTCTCTTTTTATCTGTTGCTGTTGGGCTTTGTTAGTAATGTGGAGGAATTACAAGGATATATGTGTGTTTATTTTATATCCTACAACTTTGCTAAAGTTGTTTATTATTTCAAGTAGCTTTGTATTTGATTCTCTAGAATTATCTAAGTAAATCATCATTTCATCTGCAAAAAGTGATAATTTATTTTCTTCTCTACCTGTTCTAATTCCTTCAATTTTGTTTTCTCCTCTTAATGCCAAGGCTAACATTTCTAGTAACAAATTGAATAATAGGGGTGATAATGGATATCCTTGTTTCACTTCAGATCTTATTGGGAATGCGTCAAGCTCATCCCCATTACATATAACGCTTGCTGATGGTCTTAGGTAGATGCTATTTATAATTTTAAGGAAGATTCCATATATTCCTCTGCTTTCTAATGTTTTTGATAGGAGTGGGTGTTGTATTTTGTCAAAAGCTTTTTCTGCATCTATTGAAATGATCATACGGTTTCTGCTAGTTTTATTGTTGATATGTTCAATTATGCTGATAGTTTTCCTAATATTGAACCAGTCTTGCATTCCTGGAATAAATCCTACCTGGTCATAGTGTATTATTCTCCTGACTATTTGCTGCAATCATTTTGCTAATATTTTATTTAAAACTTTTGCATCAATATTCATTAAGGAAATTGGTCTTTAATTTTATTTCTCTGTTTTGACTCTTCATGGTGCAGGTATTAGTACCATATTTGTATCATAAAAAAGAATTTGGTAGGACTCCTTCTTCACCTATTTTCTAAAATAGTTCATAAAGTATGGGAATTAATTGTTTTTATGTGTTTGAGAGAATTCACATGTAAAACCATCTGGCCCCGGAGATTTTTCCCTAGGGAGTTTATTAATGGCTTGCTCAATTTCTTTTTCTGAGATGGGGTTATTTATGTAATTTACATCATCTTCTGTTAACCTGAGCAATTTGTATTTTTGTAAGTGTCCATCCATTTCCCTAAGGTTATCAAATTTATGGGTATACAACTGAGCAAAATAATTCCTAATTACTGTTTTGATTTCCTTTTCATTAGAAGTGGATTCATCCTTTTCATTTTTGATACTGGTAATTTGGTTTTCTTCTTTCTTTTTTTTAATCAAATTGATCAAGGGTTTATCCATTTTATTGGTTTTTTCATTAACCAGCTCTTAATTTTATTTATTAGTTCAATAGTTTTCTTGATCTTAATTTTATTATTGTCTCCTTTAATTTTCAGTATGTCTAGTTTGGTATCTAGTTGGGGAGTTTTAATTTGTTCTTTTTCTAGCTTTTTTCATTTGCATGCCCATTTCATCAATCTCCTTTTTATCTACTTTGTTCATGTAAGCATTTAGAGATATAAAACTTCCCCTAAGAATTGCTTTTTCTCCATCCCATAAGTCTGGTATGTTGTCTCATCATTGTCTTTCTCTAGAATGAAGTTATTAATTGTTTCTATGATTTGTTCTTTGGCTCACTTATTTTTTAGGATTAACTTGTTTAGTTTCCAATTAATTTTTAATTTATATTTCCATGGTCCTTTATTACAAATAATTTTTATTGCATCATGATCTTTGCCTTTCTGCACTGGATTGTGAAGTTTTTATGCCCTAGTACATGGTCAATTTTTGAGTATGTGTCATTTACCACTGAGAAAGAACAAATATATTCCTTTTTATCTCCATTCATTTTATTTTTTTCCATAGGTCAGTCATATCTGCCTTTTCTTTTTTTTTTTTTTTTCCTTTATTTATTTTTAGTTTACCACACACGGTTCTACATAGTTTTGAGTTCCAGTTTTTCTCCCCTCCCTCCCCCCTCCCTCCCCAAGACGGCATGAAGTCTCATATAACTGTCATGTATAACTTCGCATTGAATTAATTTGTGCTCTATTCAAGTCGTGGAGAAGAATTTTGACCAATGGAATGAATCATAAGAAAGAAGAAACAGAACCAAAAAAAAAAAACAACAACAAAAAAAAAAAAAAAACCCAAAACCAAAAACAAAAGAGAAGCAGAAAAGGCGAGCATGTAGTGTGCCTCAGTCTGTATTCAAACTTCGCAGTTCTTTCTCTGAATGAAGATAGCATTCTCCATCGTGAGTCCCCTGGATTTGTCCTTGCCCCTTTAGGTTGCTGAGAGAAGCGCAGTATGTCAGGGTTGGTCCTCACGGAATCCACATATCTGTGGCTGTGCACAACGTTCTCCTGGCTCTGCTCCGCTCACTCAGCATTATGTCGTGTAGGTTTTTCCAGGTTGTTATGAAGTCTGCATCATCCCCATTTCTTATGGCACAATAGTATTCCATCACCTTCATATACCACAGCTTGTTCAGCCATTCCCCAATTGATGGGCATCCCTTTGCTTTCCAATTCTTGGCTACCACAAAGAGAGCTGCTATAAATATTCTTGTACATATGGGTCCTTTTCCTGCTTGCGTGATTTCTTTGGGATACAACCCTAGAAGTGGTATTACTGGGTCAAAGGGTATGAACATTTCTATAGCCCTTTGGGCATAGTTCCACACCGCCCTCCAAAATGGCTGGATCAGCTCGCAACTCCACCAGCAATGCAACAATGTTCCAATTTCCCCACATCCTTTCCAGCATTTATCATTCTCCTGATTTGTTATTTTAGCCAATCTGACAGGAGAGATGTGGTATCTAAGAGTTGTTTTGATTTGCATTTCTCTAATCAGCAGCGATCCAGAGCATTTTTCCATATGCCTGTATATAGCTTTAATTTCTTCCTCTGAAAACTGCCTGTTCATATCCTTTGACCATTTCTCAATTGGGGAATGGCTTGTATTCCTATATATTTGGCTTAGCTCCCTGTATATTTTAGAAATGAGGCCTTTATCAGAGATACTAGTTGCAAAGATTTTCTCCCAATTTTCTGCTTCCCTCCTAATTCTTGTTGCATTGGCTTTTTTTGTACAAAAACATTTCAATTTGACATAATCAAAATTATCCACTTTGCATTTTGTAATGCTCTCTATCTCTTGTTGGGTCAAGAATTCTTTACTTTTCCACAAATCTGATAAGTAAACTATTCCTTGCTTTCCCAAATTACTTAGAGTATCAACTTTTACTCCTAAATCATGAACCCATTTTGACTTTATTTTGGTATATGGTGTAAGATATTGGTCTATGCCCAGTTTTTGCCCTACCATTTTCCAATTTTCCCAACAGTTTTTGTGAAATAGTGAATTATTAGCCCAGAAACTGGCTTCTTTGGGTTTATCAAAGAGTAGATTGCTAAACTTGTTGATTTCACCTACTTGTGTACCTATCCTATACCACTGATCCACACCCCTGTTTCTTAACCAGTACCAGGCAGTTTTGATGACTGCTGCTGTGTAGTACAGTTTAATATCTGGTGTGGCTAAACCACCATCCCTAGCATGTCTTTTCATTAATATCCTAGATATTCTAGACCTCTTGTTTTTCCAAATGAATTTTGTTATTATTTTGTCCAGCTCAGTAAAAAAAAATTTTGGTAGTTCGATTGGTATGGCACTGAATAGATAGATTAATTTAGATTTTTTAGATTAAAATTCTGTTCACCTCCTTAACTTCTTTCTTGTTTATTTTGAGGTTAGATTTATCAAGTGCAGAGAGGGGGAAGTTGAAGTCCCATACTAGTATAGTTTTGCTGTCCCTTTCCTCCTATAACTCCCTTAACTTCTACTCTAAGAATTTGCAAGGTATACCACTTGGTGCATTTATGTTAAGTAATGATATTGCTTAATTGTCTATGATGCCTTTAACTGGATATAGTGTCCTTCCTTATCTATTTTAATTAGATCTACCTTTGCTTTTGCTTTGTTTGAGATTAGGATTGCTACTCCTTTTTTTTACTTTAGCTGAAGCACAATATATTCCACTCCATCCTTTTACTTTTACCCTGTGTGTATCCCCCTGTTTCACATGTGTTTCTTATAAGTAACATATTGTAGGATTATGGTTTTTTGTCTATTCTGTCCTCCACCTCCATTTTATGGGACAGTTCTTCCCGTTCACATTCATAGTTACAATTGCATGCTGTGTCTTTTCCTCCATCCTGTTGCCCTCCCCCTTTTATGCTTTTATTTCTCCCTCCTCCCTTCCACTCCTCAAAAGAGTTTTGCTTTTGGTCACCGCCTTCCTCGATTTACCCTCCCTCTTGATTTCCTTCCTTTATCTTACCCTTTTACCCTTGCTGCTTCTTCCCTCCCTTCTGACCACCCACCTTTTCTTTCTCCTTACCCTTGCTACTGCCTGTAGGACAAGTTTGATTTATATACTTATCAGAGTATGTTATTCTCTTCTGGAACCAAATTCAATGACAGTAAAATTCATATGCTACTCTTCTCCCTTTCTTCCTTCCCTCTATTATAATATGCTTTTGTGCCTCTTCATGTGATATAATTTATACTTTTCTGCTACCTCCTTACCTCTTCTCCCACAACCATGCCTTTACATCTCTTAATTATGTTTTTATCTTTATATGAGTTATTTTATACTGACTCCCACAGTCTATGTGTATCCCTTTTAATTGTCATAATAACTGTACTATTCCCAAGACAGACATATATATGTATGTATGTGTATACACACACATATGCATATATATGTATATATATATATGACATATATATATAAATATAACAATATATATATATATATATAAAATATATAAAACAATATAATCTTATATAAGGATGTAAACAATTTGCCCTTATGGATTAAGAAAGTTTGTGGGTTTCTCCCCCTGGTTACCTTTTTATGTCTCTCTTGATTTCTATATTTGAAGATCAAGTTTTCTTTTGAGTTCTGGCCTTTTCATCAGGAAGGTCTGGAATTCCCTTTTTTTGTTGAATGTCCATCTCCTTGCCTGAAAAAAAAAAAAAAAAACATGTTCAATTTTGCTGGATAGCTGGTCCCTGCTTGCAACCCAAGCTCCTTTGCCCTTCAGAATATCATATTCCAATTTCTCCTGTCATTTAATGTAGTAGATGAAAGATCTTGTGTGATCTTGACTGTAGTTCCATGTTATATGAATTGGGTTTTTTTGGCTGCTTGCAGTATTTTCTCCTTGACTTGTTAATTCTGAAATTTGGCTATAATATTTACTGGAGTTTTCAATTTTGCATCTCTTTCAGGGGGTGATCTGTGTATTCTTTTGATGACTATTTTCCCCACTGGCTCTAGGACCTCTGGGAAGTTAACTTTGATAATTTCTTGGAAGATACTGTCCAAGCTCTTTTTTTCAGCCTGGCTTACTGGTAGACCAATAATTCATTAATTATCTCTCCTGGATCTATTTTCCAGGTCAGTTGTTTTTCCAATCAGATATTTCATGTTTTCTTCTATCTTTTTCATTCTTTACATTTTATTTGACTAGTTCTTGATGCCTCATAGAATCATTATCTTCCACTTGCTCAGTTCTAATTTTTAATGAAATGCTGTCTTCATTTTGCTTTTGAGTCTCCTTTTCCAATTGGTTGATTTTACCTTTCAGGGTGTCATTTTTTTTTCTATTTAGATTCTGCTTCTCCTTAACCACTTTGCCAATTTTACTTTTTAAAGATTTGATCTCATCAGTGATATTTTTTCCATTTTTTCTTTTACCTCCCTAATTTGTTTTTTTTTAAATCCTCCTTTATCTCATCCAGGATTGTTTTTTTGGGCTTGAGACCAGTTCACATTCCTTTTTGAGGTATTAAATGTGGGTATAGTGTCAATGCTGTCCTCTTCTGAATTGGTATTTTGATCTTCCCTTTCTCCATAAGAAGAATCAATGGTCCTTGGTTTTTTCATGTTCTTCTTCATGTTGGTTAGCTTTTTCCTTGCTTTACAATGGATTTTTCTTTTTGGGCTCAGTGAGCTCTGTTCCAGGTTTCTTGTTCTGGGAATTGCTAGCCTAGTTAGTGGCTTTGTGTTATGGCCTTTTGATTTCCTGAGGTGTGGGGGAGGGGTCTTCTGGCTGCTGGAAGTCTCCTCTTCCCCTGGGGCTGCTCTCCAGCACCAGTGGTCTCAGCCCTTGTCTGTTCTGGTGTCTGCCACTTCTCCTGGCTGTGCAAAGGCATGTCTGGGTTCCTGGTGTTGTCCTCCCTTCTGGGACTCAGGAATTCCCACTATTTTGCTACTGAAGCTCCAATTCTGTCTCCTCTATTCCAGGGTTTTTCCTGAAGTATTCTCTCTGGGTCAGGGAGGGTGGGATGAGAGCTGTTTATCTGGCCATTATATCTCCCAGAAGTTCAAGAAGATGAGTTTCAAACATTTGGGCTGCAAGCCTCAATAGTAGGTGTCTCAAAGCCACAGGCACTGGGCTGCTGCCTTCCATCACTTTGACAGACTTCCATCCTGTATTGGGAGGCCTGGGAATCTCTGATGGTTTTGGGTGCCCAGATTTCTCGAGCCTGAATCACTGGCTGGTTTCCACAGCTACTTCCACTTTGGTGCGGTCAGTGCAGTTCCATGCTCCAGGTGCTCTCCCAGCCTACGGATGCATCGACATTGTGGACTGTCTTGGTTTGGAAATTTGCTCCACTCAGTCTTCTAGTGGCTTCTAGCTCTCTCAGATGTGCTCAGATTCACTTTTTTGGAGGTATCTGACAGAACTTGTGAGAGAGTTACAGTGAGAAATTGTTTTCATGCAGCTATCTTGGTTCTGCTCCCCTCTTCTGGTCATTCTTGTTTCACATGTTGCTGAAGCCTAGCTTGTAAAATCTTAAGCATAATTTTGGTGGCATGTAAAATGAACTCAATTGCTCAGTGGGTTGAATATTCTTTGGCATTGCCCTTCTTTTGAACCTATATTGACCTTTTCTGATCTACTGGTCATCACTGAATTTTCCAAAATACCTTTCATATTGAGACCACTAGATATTCATAGCTCAGTATAAATTATTTAAAGTAACTGTCTTATTATTAGCATTTACTAGACCTTCCTGCAGTGAGGAATACATACATACATACATACATATATATATATATATATATATATATATATATATATATATATATTTTAAAAGTGAAGAAAATTAAAGGCATGAAACGCCAGAGGGAATAGAAAGCCAAACAGTGTTAATAAAGTTGTGTTTGTGCTTGGGAGAAGGATAGCCACAAGAGAAGCAGAGCAGCACTATTTCTTTATGTATCAAGTGTGAAGGGAAGGGATACCAACAGGAAATACCAGACAGAGAGGTGTATAGATAAAAATAATGAGAAGATAACCTCTTTTGAAATTCTGCTTTAGATCTGGCTCAATTTAGTCTGAAAGTCTCCTAAAACTGATGTATAATTAAGTTGAAATCTATGGTATCATAACCCCTTGAGAACATGAGTCGTCTTTTGTTTTTTGTTTTTTTTTTTTTTTTTGCTTTTCCCTGACTCAGTATGATTTACTACACTTAGTGGTACTGAATAAATGCAGACACTGAAAATTTTGCCATGAATTTTAGGGTAAGGTCTCTATGTAGGAAAAATAATAATTAAATCCATGAACATTTGTTAGGAGTAAATTAGATATATACATATATACATACATACATATACATATACATATATATTGTGCTAGACATTGTTGATTTTTTTGATGAGACATGTTCCCTGACCTCATGGAAATTACAGAATTCTTGGAACAAATGTGAAAATAAATGTTATTCCTAATGCACAATAATAGCATACTAAAAAGATGCAAAAAATGCTATATGAGGTTTGAAGGGGATTGTCATTTACAACAGATGGTCTGAAGAAAGGTGTAATTGAAGGAGAATATGAATTGTTCCTTAAATCATGAATAGAAATGCAACAGGCATTAGGCTATTTGTGTAATCCACTAGAGAAGGAAATGGCAAACCACCATGGTATCTTTGCCAAGAAAACCCCATACGGGGTAAAAAAGCAATGGACACAACTGAAAAAGTTAAGGAGGTCATATTAAACTGGCCTCCATAGGTGTCTGAGGTTAGATTACAATAGATCTGGAACTTAGGTAGAAAAAAGCACCAGATGCACTGATCACCTGGGATCCCAAAATGAAAACTCTCAGGAATATTCTAGCCAAATTCCTGAGTTCCCAGGTCAAGGAGAAAATATTGCAAGCAGCCAGAAAGAAGCAATTCAATTCTCAAATGTATAGAGCAGTGAGTAAAATTATGAAAGTAAGAGCCATTCTCCAATTGATAAATGAGCAAAAGATATGATCAGTTTTCAGATGAAATAATCAAAGCTATCTAAATGAATATGAAAAAAAAACATATTCTAACTCACTATTGTTTGGAGAAATACAAATTAAAGCAATTCTGAGGTATTATCTCATGCCTATTATAGTGGCTAATAGGACAGTAAAGGTAAATGACAAATGTTGGAGGGGATATGGGAAAAATGAGACATTAATGCACTGTTGGTGGAGCTGTGAAATGATTCAACCACTCTGTAGAGCAATTTGGAATCATGTCCAAAGAGCTATAAAACCCTGCATGTTCTTTGATGTAGCAATACCACTCCTACATCTATATCCCAAAACAGGTAAAAAAGGAAAGGGAACTATATGTACAATAATATTTATAACAGCTCTTTTCTGGGAGCAAAGAATTGGAAATTGAGAGGATGCTCAACAATTAGGGAATGGCTGGACATGTTGTGGTATGTACTTATGATGGAATACTATTGTACCATAAGAGATGATGAACAGGATGCTCTTATAAAAACCTGGAAAGTCTTGCATGGGCTGATGTAAAGTGAAATGTACTATTTACAATGTAACTGCAATATTGTAAGATGATCAGGTGTGAATGACTAAACAGATCTCAGTTATACAATGATCCAAGACAATTCTGAAGGACTTATGATGAAAAATGCTATCCTTCCCCAGAAAAAGAACTGATGGAGTCTGAATGTAGATTGAAGCATTTTTTTTAAATTTTTTAAAAAATGTGGAAAAAAAGAAAATGGAAGAAAAACTCTAATCTATGAGTATGTTGGTAAATGTTTAACAACTGACTCTCCTAGGGAAAAATGTATGCCCATACTTTAAAGTTTATTACGCATAATTAACACTTAAGCCTATGCAATAAAAAAACAATGAATTAATCACAGATTTATATCAACTTCTGATTTTTGTGATATAACTAATCACATCTATAAATGAAATTTTAACAATCTCCTCTCCCACTACTCAGAGATGGTACCATCACATCCTAGTTCTAATGCTTCCTGTACACTAATCTTTTAGAAACACTGCTTTCCCCCTTTCACTCCTTATTCCATAAACAGCAATCCTATTGCATTAACACTAACTCTATTGAACTTTTAGGAACCTTATAATTAGTCCCCTTCTTGGTTATCAAATTTCATCTATCACCATGCTCAAAATCTTATCAGACCTATAATCGTGTCAGTTTCCTCACACCATCTCCTAAATGCACCATACATAAAGCATAGAGCAAGTCCTTTGGACTTTAAGTTCTAATATACAAAGTCAGTGATGGAGTTTAGTAAGAATATAAAGCTGTTATATAAACTTAATTCTGAACTAATGGCAGCAATTATTGGTCTATATTTTCAAAAAAGGAGGAAATTATTTTAAGCTGGTGTGTGCTTCATGATCTCCCAGGCCATTTGGCAGCCAAGAAAGGCAGAATATGATACATGATATTGAGAACATGCCAATCTAGGCATATTCTAATAGCTGTTACTAAAGTTCTAGTAACCTCTTCCTTGGATTTCAGAGAATGGACATGGTAGAGATGTCTATAGCAGTTTAGTATACAGCGTACCATCCTCACACAGCCACCTGACATAGTGGAAGGTAAGATTCAGGCTAAAAAGCTTTCATTTTAAGAATTTTATTTGCTACAAAGTATTGATGGTACTAGGGATTTCATGTGTTCTGAAAGGTGAATATTGTCTGAAATCAATATTTAAAATTTTTTTTATTGATATGTGAGTATAAAAGTTTGCAGAATTATATGAAATTATTATTGAGAAAATGTTTTGCCTGTTACCAATTTAATGTATTGCATTTTGTGTATTATTCTATAGTCATTGCATTAGAAAAAAAGTACATATTAACTGAGTTAATGTTTTGTTATAAGGAATTGTATGCAGAAAAGAGTTTTCAGCAACCTATCAAGAAAGATTAGATTTTTGTGCCATTTTCTAGGAACATTGCCCCTATGAAAGTTGTGGGCTCACTGTATTTTCTTATAAGAATTTCACAACAATCCTGAGAGGTAAGTGCTGTTATTATCCCAATTTTACAACTGAGGAAGCAGAGACAGAGGAAAATCAGGTGACTTAACCAAGGTCACACAGCTAAATGTTTGTAGCTAGCATTGACTCAGGTCTTCCTGACTCTGAGTCCAGTCATCTATTAACTGTACCACCTAAATGTTGAATAAATGTTGAATTGAAAAAGAAGAACTTGAAGAAATGTCTTGCCTCTACAGTGGGAACTTTGGAAAAAAATGCTTTACATATTTTAGACTCAGTTTCCTAACCTATAAACAGAGAGGGTTGGACTAGATGGCCTCTAAAATGCCTGAGAGTTATATGATCTGAGATTATTTGAAACCATTTCTTAAAATCTTTGCAAGTATTATGACTATTGTCCACAATAAATTACTTTCACAATATATTTTTGCTATATGTTAGCAAATTTTACAAATTTTTAAGCAATATTTAGTTTTTTGAACTTGACTTTTAGAACATATCATAAGAGAAAGCTATGTTTAGATACAAGACAGAGTATATTTTCTGTAACCAATATTTGTGTGTGTGTGCATGTTCCTATATTTTGAATATTCTATCTCTTCCTAAACAGTTCCAGGGAAATTTTTTCCCTAGGGTAAGTTGTTCCATGTCTTTCTTTTCCATACTGGCCTAAGACAACTAATGAGCAGCAAAGCATTTTCCCTTAGTCAGGATGTATGTATAGTAGGGTAGATATAAATTCTACAATAGAATTGCTTTGAAATACTATCTTTAATTAATAAGGCTGATTTTCCTTATTGCTTATGAAAAGAAAGATAGGTAGACAGATTCATTTGTTAAGCATACTGATCCTGAACATAATCAAATGATAATATTTTTGCACAGTAATAGAAACATTTTTCCCCAGTCCCTCATGTGTTATTGGGGAACATTCTGTGAGAAAAATCATGTATGCCTCCTGATGGGTGATTTGCTATTGACATGGTTAGATGGACAACTCAAATCTTATCTACAGATTTAACAAGAAAAATAGTTATTTCAAATATCACAAGTCTAAATTCAAAATCAATTATTTTATTGACCCACGCAATAGTCCAAAGAACATCAATTATAAAAGAATAATAGCAGGTTAGGTTAGTTGTCCCCAGATTGGTTTTACCTGATTCCCATAAAAATATGAAGGATAAAATGAGAATAAAAATTATTTTGTTCACAAGTTCAATCATCAGAGGAACATTAAACATAAAAGAGAAATAGCAATGTAACAACTTGTCCTCAGATTTTTTTTCATTGAAATTCTATCTAACAAGATGTGTTAGTACCAGTAACATAAATAACAATTATGTATACAAATATGCCTCTTTGTTTTATGTGAGGAGATTCAAGCTTAGAAAAATGTATAACTTATCACATGGTTATTTCATGTCAGAAGCAGAATTTAAACTCAAGTCTTATGTTTTCCAGTCAGTTATTCTTCTACTGTAGCAAACTGCTTCAGTTCTTACTTGTGGTTTGATCAACAAACATTAGCTTTACTTATTGGCAAGTGTCACAGCATACTAAATTAGAAGGATTGGTGCTGAATTGGAGTTAGATCATATAGGTTTAAATCTCATTTCTTCTACTTACATCACCTCTAACACTTATATCGCAGACAGTTTAACCTTCAGAAAGTGTTCTTAACCTTTCATCATCTCAATTTCCTCACTTGTGAAAACAGTTAATAAGATTTGGCTTGTCTATGATTAAGAGTTACATTCAAGTCCTTTCATTTTGTATGCCTGCACACCATTGTTTATACATGTTGTCTTGAGGATTCGAAAATTTTATAAAATAGCATCAGAAGAAGGATTCAGATATAGAGAATCATAGTTGATGAAATATTTAGCCATTATATCTAAGTTTTCCAAATACAATCACGTAGGTTTTCAAGTATTAAAAAGTTCAATCTTTGCCTTGGGAATTATTGAATGAAAAAAAATCAAATATCTCTTCAGTCACAGAATTCAGAGTAAACAAATTAGTTGTTACCTATTTTGTTTTACAACTTAGGGCTCTGTGCAATATAAATGGAAATTATTCACATCTTGAGCTTCTAGGAAGAGAAATTCACAGGAGATATTTCTGAAAATGTTGGAGTTTTGTTTTGGCCGTATCTCTGGTTGAGATCAGTGATTCATTCACATAGGAAATCCCTCTTCATAGTCTGAAAGGTCTTTCAGCTTGAAGAAAGTAAAATATTTTAGAAACATGAATATTATATACAATTTTTGATCTATATTTAAATAATTATAAGTTCAGTTATCTTTCTTTTGAATCATAGTTTGTTTTCCACACCACCGATCTAAAGACTCTTTTGATCTCTTTGTGTTTCTCTTCTCCTTCCTACCCTACTATTTATTAGTAGTTTATATACACCCACACCCACACACACCCACACACAACCCCCCCACACAAAACATTTAATATAGCATATATTACATAAATGCCACATTATTAATAGAATAACTGATTAATAGACTTCTTGGTTTTTTTTAGATAAATAACTGTTTGAACTTTGCAAGTTTGAGGTATGTACTCTGGGTATCATAATCTCTATTCTATAAATAAGACAACAGTCTCAGAAAGAATAATTACTTGACCATTATCATATGGCTAGTGTGTATCTGAGGTGGGATTCAAAATCAGATCAAAATCATGTTTATCATGCTACCCACCAAACTGTGCTGTATCTCTGACTACACGAAACTCTTACACAGTGTAAGTAACAACTAATTTATTCACTCAGTCATTCCATATTTTAAATTGTCCACCTACCATGTGCAAGATACTTTGCTAAGAGTTGTGGGGAGATACAAAATTAAAAGAAAATAATAAGACATTGTCTCTGTCTTCAAATGACCAAATATGCATTATGAGACATTTACATTCTTAATTAAAGGGTAAAGTTATAGTAGGTAACTGAAATATATGTGACATAAATAAAGCACTACAGGTTTCCAGAGAAGGCAATCATCCTTTTGGTATTGGGAAATCAGGTAAAGCATTAATTATGGAGCAATGAAGATTTGAATTGTAAAAGTCAAGCTTTGAAAATTTTAAAAAAGGGTTTCAACAAAAGGAAGAACTTGGAATATATTGCAGGTGGAGGAAATCATAAAAATAAAGTAAAAAAAAATGTAAGATGATTTAAAATAGTTTATTTCTACATTTTGTTTCTATATTACAGTCATTAAAAATATTTTCCCATTCTTCTACATCTACCACTACCAGTAAAACTTAGAACTAACCTCTCCATTTAAGGAAGAAAATATACCTAAGCTAAAAGAACTGATAGATTGTCAATGTCTAACAATGTAGGCACTATTATTCTTTCTCCAGTCTCCCATGTCTCTGTTGAAAGGAACAAGATATATTTAATTTTTGTTCTCTGGAAGAGTAAACATTTTTTTTTTCATTTATTTCAACTTCTGTTTTAGTGACCTTTTCTTTTTTTCTTTTTCTACAAGGTTGTAGTGTTGTATACTGTTCTTCTGGTTTTATTTATTTCATTAAGCATCATTCCATATGGATTTCACTTGTTCCTCACCCTCACTTTGAATTCCCCATGTTGGTTATTTCTCATGGCAAAATGCTATTCCATTACCTTTAATACCACAGTTTAGTCAGTCATTCTTTGTTTGATGGAAACCCACTTAGTTTTCAGTTCTTTCCTAGCAAAAATGCTACTATGAATATTTAATTATATATTCAGCTTTTGTTTTGTCATTTGTCTCCCTTGGGGTTTATGCCCAGGTATCATTACATCAATGGACACAGATTTGTTTTTGCAATTTTCTCATAATTTCAGTTTCTTTCTAGAATATATGAACCAATTCTGAGCTCTCCAAACATTGCATGTATTCCTTTACTATCACAGGCCCTCCAAAATTGATTTTACATTTTTCTTGTCTTTCCATTTTTAAAACTTATTGTTAGGAAGCAGTGTTACACAGAAGACCAAACTACTGACTTTAAAAACAAAGGAGCTACAATTGAACCTCAACTTTGCCACTTATTAATTGATACATAAGATAAATAATTTTATATATCTGGTCCTTGTTTTTTCACCTGTAAAATGGTCTCATATCATAGTAGTAGTAGTAGCTTAGATGCCTTACAAGGTCCTTTCCAGCTCTAATTCTCTCACTTATGAGTTGGAAAATATTATCATTCTACCATTCAGAGCTAATCTCCTTTTGAAAACTGTTCTCATCCCTTGACCAAAAATGCGAAACTCTGTCTTAATTTCCTATATATGTGCAAAGCACTCTTGGAAAAACAAGTTTTGGTGAAACATTGGGTTAATTTGAGGGTATAGTGGGATCTTTGAAAAGCACTATTGGAAGGAAAGAGAGAGATAAGACAGCTGAGGAAGATATCTGAAATGTGAGGGAATAAGAGAAAGGAAGTTTGTGCAAAACGGCTGGTAAGTGGATCTTCAGTAAACACATGTTGGCAACTTCTGTTTGCATTGAGCTTTGGCAGGAAATTACTAATTGGGAATTAGAAGCATTCAAACATGGTAGGTGAATAAAAATGAAAGCCAGGAAGAAAAGGGATAATCAAATAAAACATTACACAGAATCCTTCAATGACTAAATGTGGAAAGCAGCAAACAAGAAGCTTGACATTATTTAACCCTTTTTTTAAAGGAGGATTTCCAGAAAAAGTTTGTTAGAAAAAGATTTCAGGAGCAAGTGGAGAAGGAAAGAAAGGAGATTTGAAAGGGATTTGCAGAAAATGCCAGGTAACTATAAGAACTTATACGTTTGTAATGCAAGTTAGTTTCATTCTCAGAAGAAGTGAAAGGACTGGAGGAATGAACATTTATTATCTTTATTAATTTTAATACATTAATTATACCTTAAAAATAAACAAAAAATAAATCATTCAATAAAAACAAAGATAAAACTCCTGAAGAGGCATAGAGAGTGCCTATCTTTTATCAAGAGGTTGGATGATCTAATAATATCTTGTATGAGAACCTTTGATCATTTGAAGCCAGGTAACAGGCAAAATCCCATTCTAGTTGAGGGGAGAGCTGAACTAACTCAGCAAGAAGCACTTTTCGGTATACAAAGAAATAATCATATGGTTTCACAGAGGGAGAGGTATACTAGGTTACAGAGGTGACCCTGAAATTAGAATGACTTGGCTTCAAGACTATCACTAACACATCCTGAGTAGGTAACACATACTCTGGGAAAGTATAGATCACTCATTTAAGATGTTTGCTAATGAAGGAAAAGAAGAAAAATGACAGTAGCTAGAGAGAGGCATAGGATCAAATGGGGTATTTTTCAAGACAATAAATATGTATTTGTAGGGAAAGAGGGTATATGTAGAACCTCCATTGGATTACATGCCATCTTGGGGGTATGGGAAGGAGAGGGAGAGAGAGAAAATTTGGAACCCCAAAACTTGTGGAACTGAGTGTTATAAACTTAAAATAAAAACAGATTTATTTAAAAATGTAACTGAAATGGAGAGATTGGGGATAGAATAATTGAGGGATCAAGAACACAGAGAGGTCAGCAAGGGAAAAAGATAAAGGTATTAGACATGGAGATAAGGAAGGATAATTGTGTGAGGAAAGAAAGAAAAATTTTCAAACAAGTTTTTTAAAAGTTCAATTGCTAGTACCTTTAATTGACCTCTGAATAAAGAATCTGAAAGCACATATTCTTAGGCAATTAGAAGAATCATAGAAACTGATAATTGTAAGGAACACCAAGGGATTTCTGGTCCATCTCCTTTCTGAACAAGATTCTCCTCTACAACAAGATCAGTGAAGATATCACCAAATCTCTCCTTGGCACCTTCTAGTAAAAAGAAATTTAACACCACCCAATGAAGACCATTCCAATTTTTGTACCACTTTGTATTTTGGGAATATTTATTTTACCCTGACATTAAATTTAAATCTACTTCTTATGTGACTTAGAATCATTTTGTCTATAAAACAAATTTGAAAAATTTTGATTCTCTTTCTACATGACATTTTTTAATAATTAGAGATACTTATTTCTCTCCTAAATGACCTCTTTTATCCCTAAAAAGCCCTGGTTTATGCACCTGATACTTGGATAGAATGGTCTTCAGCCCTTTTATCATAGAGATTGTTTTCCTTCCATTCCTCATTCCTGCTGCACTCGCATCAAAGGAAGTAGGACTCTCATGAGACTTTGAAACCATAGTTATATCAAGGTGCCCTCTGTCCAGGTAAAAGATGACCTATCCCAACAGTCTAATGTATATTTGAACCCATTTGTTAAAATATAGGGGCAGGGGAATAACTACTATGGAAATCCTTGAAGCAACC
Source organism: Trichosurus vulpecula (assembly GCF_011100635.1). Lineage (NCBI taxonomy): Eukaryota > Metazoa > Chordata > Mammalia > Diprotodontia > Phalangeridae > Trichosurus > Trichosurus vulpecula. The sequence goes on along the minus strand of NC_050576.1, from coordinate 345,279,027 downwards.
TGGATAATAGTGAGATAGCAGAGTGGAAAGAAACCTGGCCTTGGTATAAGGAATGCCTGAGTTCAAAAGCTTTGTGTATACTATATTTGGGACCATAAGTAAATCAGTTCACTTCTCTAAACCTGTTTCTCTTCTGTAGTTATACTAGTTGTCATATAAAGTCATTTCTAGCTTAAAACCGATGATGCTATTTTTTTTAATCACAGGAGCCTCCAGGTTGGTCTCAAGAGCTATCTCATAACCTGACTTCAATTTTTATCCTTGGCATTAGTCTAATTCAAAGTTTACTTGATTATTCATAATCTAGGCCTTTCTACTCAGTTTTCAAGCAATTTCCCAAACAGGAAATAAATTTCTTCAGACAAAGGCAGTTTCTTTTTTTTCTGTTTTTATCCACATATCCCTAAGGTCTAGCACAATGCCAGGTGCATAATTGTACTTAACTATGCTCCTGCTTGATTTTCTGACACTGTTCCCCAACAGTGCCTTAGACTGTGTCCCAACTTTAAATGCGAGCTTATTAGATAAAAAAAAATAACAATTGTGCTATGGGCCATTCCACTCTGGGTCATGTCCTTCTGGGGGCTCTAGGGACAATAATTCAGAAGGGAGAGTATGGAATTCCTATTAGTTTCCCTCACAGTTAGATCTCCCCTTACACAAAGAGGAGATTGAACCTGTAAGCTAGAAACATTCCTTGCACATTTTAGTGGCCTATTTCTAATTCATTCCCTGACAGTTCAGGTTTCAGTTTACATAAATCTAAGGTTGTGCATTTTAATGCCTAATGAATCCACTTTCTTACGTTACAAATCATAAAGTTTAAGTCCTGTACAAAAGACCTTCACACTGCATTAATCCTTCTTTGCCTGGCCTCTCCTCAGATTGTTTTCATTTTCATCTCTATACATTCTTTGGGGAAAAATCAATATCCCTATTTATTTCAAGCCTTAGCAACCACAATTAAAGTGTTCATAGTGCAGATTGGGTGTGTATGGGAGCTGATCATTCAAGGATCTATGTAATTAATTTGGATAACAGCTAGTTTGGGTGGTTTGAAGGCATTAACCAAAGTGAAGTTTTGCTTGAGTGGTATTACATAACTTCATGTATAAGAATGACATAAAAAGGAAGCTTATCTTTTTAAGCAGAATTGAAGGTCTTTGGCTTCAGGTGATTAGGATGTATTATTCACTATAGCCCATCATGTTAGAAGGGTGACTACTTTAAAAGCCCAGAGCTGCAGTTCCATAGCTTGTATCAAATTGCATGAGCGACATAATATTACAAGTGAAAGGGCCTTTAAACCCAGAGTCCTTATGAATACTGCATTGCAATGTACAGCTTACTTCATCACACTGAACTTCTATCTCTTCATCTGCAAAAGAGGAAAATGACATAAGTACTGCCTGCCCCACCGAACTTAATAAGAAAGAAACAAAAGTTTCATAAATTTTAAAGTACCATGTAAACATTAGTTATTATCCCATTGATGTTCATATCATGCTTTGAGGATTACTCTCTGCTTCTCTATAGTAGCAGAATTGTTCCTTCCAGGACCCTTCATCCTTAAGAGCAGATGTGGATGCTCACATTTCTTGAATGCGTCACAATTACAGTCCTTTAGGTAAGGTGGAGGATCACCAGACCTTAATATCTGCTCTTCTGTTGGACCCTACATATCCATACACATTATAATCTAAACTGTTTCCAAAGGAAACTCTGTACCTTGAAATTTGCCCTGCAATGGAACTTTGACCTAGAGAGGTCAAGAAAACTACAGGTGGAAGTGAAGTTACTCAGTTCTCTGGTATTTTCCTTTTCACAAAGTATTCAATTTCTATGGAAGACAAGTTGAAACAAGATCTGCTCCTGCAAGTAACAAATATTTCTGAAGCACCTATGATATGAGAAAGGGGAAGGAAATTAGACGGCTAGACTAAAGTTGTATACTTGTATCTCTATATATTTATATCTCTGAGTAGAATGAGGACTCTCAATTCTATCATTACTTCTTTATAACTATATAGGGATTTACGGATTTTTTTTTAATTTGGTTTCTGGGATCAAGACAGAGAATAAGAAACTAAGGGGGAGATACTCTATTTTTTACTGTGTGTAGAGCTCTGAAAGATGAGAAAAGGCTAAAAATAGACATGAATATACATTTGTATTGGAATAGTGTACTTCTGGGAAGTGTTTTGTTCTCTTTTGCTTCATAGTTTTTTTCTTCTCTTTCCCCTGCACCTGGAATGAAAGACAAAAAGCTCACAAGAAGAAGAACCATGAAGAAATGGAAGGGTATTATGTCAGTTAGAGCAAAGATTATGTAATTTTGAGATATGGTTGCTAGGTCACAAGTAGGAGGAACTAGTCTTTCTTTCTTTTCTTTCTTTCTTTTTTTGGCCTGACAACAGAACAAGGAGAAATGGGTAGATGTTAAAAAGAGATATACCTAGGCTGGAATTCAGGAAGTTTTCTTAACAATTACATCAGGGGAAGAGTAAAGATGAAAGAGTGAAGGTAGGGACTCACCCAACTTCTCCCCAGTTCCACTCCCAACCATTAAAAAAACACTACTCCTCAAAAAAGTCTAGAACAGTAAAACCAACAAAAGGATGGGGTGAAACAATATTTCAGCTTAGTTCAGGAGAAGAAAAGATTATCACTGGCATTAGAATGGAGCATAGTTTAGCGCATGTTGCACCAGGGAAGCCAGCAATGAGATCCTTAGCCCAGAGCAAACCAGCAGAAAGGACAGAGCCCCAGACTAAGCCATCAGGGAGGCACTAAAGCTCATTACAAGTCAACAGTGAAGCTCTGTGCCCCACAACAAACCAGCAATGAGGTTGAGCCCCAGTGCAAGCCAATAGCTAGGCCTTTAGCCCCAATGGAAAGGAGCAATGGCTGTGGCCCCTGCACAAGGCAACTAGTAGCAGGCCCTAAGGGGTAGACCAGTAGCAGGGCTTGGGTGCAACTGGCCCTGTGATAGAGCTCCCAACTGATAGATGGTAAGGGGATTGGAAAATTAGTCAAAAGATTATAAGGGAACCTTTCCTGGCACTGGTTGTAAGATATTTTTGCATTGCTCATATTCTGTTGCACTGTCTCAGGAGGAGGAGCACCAGCACACTAAAGCTCCCAGTTGCAGAGAACAAGAACTCTAGTCAAAACAAAAAAAACAGAAAACATTACTTCAGATGAGTTATACTACAGGCCAAGAGAGCAATGACCATATCTCTCTTTAAATTATAACAACTCAGAAGAATTAAAAATTACAGATTCCCCAGAACTAGTGCTGAAAATTACAGCAGAAAAAACCTTAAGTTTTGGACAGGATTCCTCCAGTTCAGGAGCAGAGCATAAATTTAACATAAAGTTAAAAATGAAGAAACAGAAAGTAAAATTATCAAAAAAACAAAAGTTGCTATGGTCACAGGGAAGATCAAAACACAAGCTCAGAGAACAATAATGTCAAAATAGCTGCAGGGAAAGTCTCAGAAAAATATATGAATTGGTCACTGCCTCCCCCCACAAAGAATTCAAGGGAAAGCTCAAAAATGATAAATAAATTAAAAAAAACATAAGAGAAATAGAAGAAAAATCAGGAATGAAATAAGGGTAATTAGAGAAGAAAATACTTTAAAAACAGAATAGGCTAAATGGCAACAAAAAGCAAAGCAAAAACAAAACCACAATAATCTATAGAAGAGAAGAACTCTAAAAAAAAAAAAAAAACAGAACTGGCCAAATGGGAAAAGAGTAAAAAAAATCCCAGAAGAAAGCAACTCCTTAAAATTAGAATTGGTCAAATGGAAAAAGTTTTTAAAATCTCACTAAAAAAAATTCCTAAAAAATGGAATTGGACAAATGTAAGCTAAAGATTACATGAGAGATTAAGAAACAATAAAACACAGTTAAAAGAATGAAAAAAAATAGAAAAAAAAATGAAATATCTCGAGAAAGAAAGAAAGAGTTTATACAACATATTAAAAAATCAAGGAGAACTGCCCTGATATCCTAGCACTAGAAGGTAAATACATAATTTTACACATCCACTGATTGCCTTCTGAAAGAGATCCCAAAATAAAAATCCCCAGGAATATTACAGCCAAATCCAGATCTCCCTGGCCAAGGAGAAAATACTATATGAAGCCAGAAATAAACAATTCCAATATCAAGGAGCCATAGACAAGATTAAATAGCATTTAGCAGCGTCTACTTTGAAAAATCAGAAGGCTTGGAATATGATGCCCCAGAAGGCAAATGAGCTGAAATTACAACCCAGCACTGCCTACCCAGGTAAATTGACTATAATCTGTTAGTGGACAAAATGGATATTTAATAAAATAGAGGACTCTAAAGCATTCCTAATGAAAAGATCAGAGCTAAACAGAAAATCTGATTTTCAAATACAAAACTGAAATGAAGCATAAAAAGGTAAACAGGAAAGAGAAAATAAGGGATTCAACAAAGTTAAACTGCATTCCTTTGTAGGAAGATGATACTTGTAATTCCTTTTTTCTTGTTCTTTTTTGCTTATTTATTATGTTATTTTATTTACTATTTTAGTATTTAAACAAATTCAAAATTCTTTTGTAAAGTCGTGAACTCCAAATTGTCTCTCTTCTTTCCTCCCAAACCCACCTCATTGAGAAGCAAGCAATTTGATACAGGCTATAAGTGTACAGTCATGCAAATCATTCCTGTACTAGTCATGTTGTGAAAGAAAACATAGACAAAAAAATTAAAAAAAAAACAAAAGAAAGTAGAAAAACTATTCTTCAATCTGCATCCAGACATGAGTTCTTTCTTTTGGGATGGATAGGATTTTTCATCATAAGTCATTCAATGTTTTCTTGGAGCATCATATTGCTGGGAATAGGTAAGTCATTTAGAGTTGATCATCTTCAATACTACTGTTACTTTGTACATGGTACATTCCACTTTGCATCAGCTTATGTAAGTCTTTCCATATTTTCCTGAGATCATCCTGCTAATCGTGTCTTATGGCAAAATAGAATTCTATCATAATCTCATAGTATTATTTATTCATCCATTCCCTAATTAATGGGCATACTCTTAATTTTCAATTCTCAGTCACAAGAAAAAAGCTACCATAAAAGTTTTTTGTTCATTTTTTTTCACACTTGGATCCCTTTTTTTTTTCTTTTTATCTCTTTTGGGATATGGACCTCCTAGGGGCATAGCTAGGCCAAAGGGTATGCATGGTTTTATAGCCCTTTAAACATAGTTCCAAATTGCTCAATAAAATGATTGAATCAGTTCACAACTCTGTCAACAATTCATTAATGTCTCATTTTTTTCCACAATTGTTCCAATGTATGTAATTTTTTTTCTTTTCTGTCCTATTAGCTGATCTAATAGGTATGAGGTAGTACCTCAGAGTTGTTTTATTTGCATTTCTCTAAACAACAGTGATTTGGAGTATTATTTCAGCATTGTAGATAGCTTTAATTTCTTCATCTGAAAACTGCTTGCTCATATCCATTGACCATTTATCAAATGGGCAATGACTTGCCTTATTACGAATTTGACTCGGTTCTTTATATATCTGAGAAAACAGGCCTCTATCAGAAACACTGGCTGCAAAATTGTTTCCCAGATTTCTGTTTTCCTTCTAATCTGGGTTACATCATCTTTGTACAAAACTTTCAATTTAATGGAATCAAAATTATCCACTTTGCATTTCATCATGTTCTCTATCTCTAATTTAGTCATAAATTCTTCCCTTCTCCATAGATATGACAGGTAAACTATTTCTTGCTCTCCTGATTTGCTCATGGTATCACCCTTTTTGTCTAATTCATGTACCCAATTTGAACTTTCTTGGTATACAGTGTGAGATGTTGGAGCATGCTTAGTTTTTGCCATAATATTTTCCAGCTTTCCCAGCAGTTTTTGTCAAATAGTGAGTTCTTATCCCAGACAGTCTTTGACTATCATACAGTAGATTACTATAGTCACTTACTGCCATGTCGTGTGTACCTAACCTATTCCATTGATCCAGTACTCTGTTTCTTAGCCAGTACCAAATAGTTTTGATGATTGTCACCATATAATATAGTTTTAGATCTGGTATGAATAGGCCACCTTTCTTTGCATTTTTTCATTATTTCCTTGACATTCTGGACTTTTTGTTTTTACAGGTGAATTTTGCTATGGTTTTCTTTCTTTCCCTATAAAATATTTTTGGTAGTTTGATTGGTATTGCACTGAATAAGTAATTTAAGTAGAATTGTAATTTTAATATATTCATTCAGTCTATCCATGAGTAACTAATATATTTCCAATTTTTTTAGATCTTTTTACATTTATGTGAAGTATATTATAATTGTGCTTATATAGTTCCTGGATTTGTCTTGGTAGGTAGACCCCAAAATATTTTATATCATCTACAGTTATTTTAAATGGAATTTCTCTCCCTATCTCTTGCTGCTGGGCTTTGTTAATAATTTATAGAAATGCCGATGCTTCATGTGCATTTATTTTATGTCTTTCAACTTTACTAAAGTTATTAATTGTTTCACATTTTAGTCAATTCCCTAGCATTCTCTAAGTATGTAATCATATCATTGGTGGAGAGTGACAGTTTTGTTTTCTCATTGCCTATTCTAATTCCTTAAATTCCCTTTTCTTCTCTTATTGCTAAAGCTAATATTTCTAGTAAATGTTCTATAATAGTGGTGATAAGGATGTCCTCTCATTTGGTATTTAATTGGGGATTTTTCATGTTTTCTTTTTCTATCTTTTGTAGTTGCATGCCCAATTCATTTATCATCTCTTTCTCTGTTTTATTCAAATAAGCATTTAGGATTCTGGTTTTCAATCCACTGTGCTATATGTTTCCATTTTGTAGGAGAGTTCATTCCATTCACATTCACATTTATTATTATTAACATTTTAATTCCCTCCATTCTGTTTTCTGTCCTCTTTATACTTTTCTCTCTGCTTTCACCCTGTACCTCCTCACCAGTGTTTGCTTCTGACCATAACCTCCCCCAATCTGCACTCTCTTCTGTCACCCCACTTCTTCCCCTTCTCCGTATGCCTCCCTTTTTACAATTATTTCTATGCACTTCCATTTCTTTTCTTTCCCATTTCCTTTCCTAATTCCCTATGGGTTAAGACGATTTTCAGTCCCCATCGGAGTGTCCATTTTATTCCCTCATTGAGCCAATTTCAATGGCAATAAGTTACAAACAATGTTCACTGCTCTCCCTTTTATCCCTCTACTTTAATAGGTTTTTGTACCTATTCATGTGGTGTAATTTACCCTTTTCTCCCTCTCCTTTTCCTCTTATTCCTGTGCAATAATTTTTTCACCCCTTATGTTTTTATATCATCACATCAAAGTCAACTTGTATGCATACCCTCTGCCATAATAGAGATACAGTCTTCAAGAGTTACAAGTATCATCTTCCAATGTAGGGATGCAAACAGTTTAACATTATTGAAAATATATTTTTTTCTTTCCTGTTTCCTTTTTAATGCTTCTCTCGTGTTTTGTATTTGAAGATTAAATTTTCTGATGAGCTCTGTCTTTTCATCAGGGAAGTTTGAATGTTCCCTGTTTATTTGTTCATCATTAACCCTAAACAATTATGTTCAATTTTGATGTGTAGTTGATTCATGGTTGTAATCTAAGCTTCAATGTCTTCCTGCATATCATATTCCAAACCCTGCAGTCTTTTAATGTAGAAACTGCTAATCATGCATAATCTAGACTATAGTTCCTTGATGTTTGAATTCTTTCTCTCTGGCTGCTTGCAGTATTTTCTCCTTGACCTGATAATTACAGAATATGGCTACAATATTGCTTGGCACTTTCAATTTGGCATCACTTTCAGGAGGTGATCAGAGGATTCTTTTGATAACTATTTACCTTCTAGTTCTGGAATATCAGAGCAGTTTTCCTTGATAATTTCTTGAAATATACTGTCCAGGCTTTTTTAATCATGGCTTTCAGGCAGTCTAATAATTTTTAAATTATCTCTCCAGGATCTATTTTACAGGTCACTTGTTGTCCCAATGGAACATTTTAAATTTTCTTCTATTTTTCATCCTTTTGATTTTGTTTGACTGATTCTTGATGTCTCATAGAGTCATTGACTTCCACTTGTCCAATTCTAAAATTTATGGAATTATTTACTTCAGTTAGCTTTTGTGCCTTCTTTTCTATTTGTCTAATTCTACTTTTCAAGGAGTTGTTTCCTTCAGTTATTATTCTTTCCCATTTGTTCAAATGTATTTTTTACAAAATAAATGACAAGAACAATATAATTCAAGAAATATTTAAGTGGAAAAAGAGATGAGTCCATCATGAGGCTGTAGTGACGACTAAGTGACGACTACACTGAGTGTTATACTGGTATCCACATTATATTAAACAGCCAAGAAAGAAGGCTTCCAGTACAAAGATGAATAATTCACAAAGAATATACAGGAAGATATACAGGATGATGAGAATGTTTGGATGGGCTGAAGTTTTGTCTTGTTGAAGAAAGAACTTAGATTGAAAAATTTTGCATTCATTTATAAAAGTACAAACAGATGCTTCTGAATGTTTTTTAAACCTATGACTCTCTGGCCAATTATTGTGATTTCGGGTAAGAAGGAAACAATTCTCCATCCATTGCTTTAAAGACAATCTTAGGTATATTGGCCTAAACTGAACATTACTTTTAAATCAACCAGCTATAAGATATTGTATGCTTTTTCAATTATAAGAAATCTTTTCCAACACATCACAATAATTCCCACTGGGATAGAAATTTTAAAAAAAAGGATAAGGAAAAAGAAAAAAAAATGATATTTTAAGCCCAACCTTTGAAATTACTGGGAAATTGTGCATACTCTAAAGAAATCACCTCAAATCAAGGCATATTGCATGAAGACAGTGAAGAGGAGGTTCACTTATTCAACATTCAAAGTGGCAGATGGAACACACTTTATGTGATAAACTGTCAATTCCCCAGAAGGGTCAAGTAATTCTTTGTGTTATCATTCATGAATTTTATACTAAATCTTTGACATAAAACAAAAACCAGCTGAAAACTTGACATAATGAGCTGGAGATTTAATAAAAGTGGAATAATAGTTAAAATCGTTTAGCTCAATTCAAAGAAAAAAGTAGAGTTATATATAACTCATTTTCCTATAGGCAATTTAAAAGAGTAATTTGAATACATATTTAATATACGAAACATTTTAAAAATGTCAATCAGCTACATTCCTAGTAACATGACCAAAATAAACTAATAAGCGCCATTAAAATTTTTCTTGGTACTATTCTATGCATTTGGATGGAACTTAAAGTAAACTCAGAGTTGTTTAGAATGTACACATCAAGAAAAAATAGTTTATAGTGTAAGTTGGCCAGTTAATGGTTAAGATAGTATCCCCACAGTAAATTCACTGTGAAAACCATACTATCAGTAACAGGATGAGAACATAAAGCATTTTTTAAATCTCATTTTAATTTCAAATTCACACCCTATCAAGAAGTATATGCCATGTCAAATATGTTAAATATGTTAAATAAATGTTGTGAATTGGAAGAAAGGTTTAAATGAAACGGGGGACAGAGCATGATGACTGTGGGAAGTAAATTGCACAAGAATCATTTCTGTGTCAGAAATGAGGAGAAACTTCAAGTGCAACCTTTTCATTTAGTAGTAGCAAATAAGGCTTTGAATTCA